>NC_134826.1:103723732-104023732 GCF_004210375.1 Tachypleus tridentatus | reverse complement strand
TTACTGTAAAATATACTTACTCTACTAGTGGCGACTGAGGGGAACCCTGATGGCTGGGAATTAGCATCTTGAATGTATCTCATGATATCCTGGTTAGAACTGTAGAGATCGATCGGTCGTGGACTATTGTTGGAAGAGAATCCATATTTATTGTCAGGGGTGAAGCAAAACTTGTGGGCACATAGTTGTTGATAACTGTAAAAAAAAAGATAGGAAATTATTCACTTTATGAAGTAGTTTTCAAAACATATACTAAGATATGTGGAATGTAAAAACGATTTAGCAGTCTGAAGTGGTTCTTTAACAAATTTTCTTTTTGTTTGTTTTTCCAGTTTTATTATCTCGTTCATATTTCAGCCTTCTAGAAATACGTAAAAGTTTGTTTGTTCAGAATTTAAGAAGTTTGTACGATTGAAAATTCAACTGATTAGAACTTTAGTTAACCTTCGTAGTTTTAAGTTATAAAAAACGTTTTCAGTGTAATTCATCACGTTGTAGCGTTTTGCGATTTTTATTTTTTTTGTAAATTTAAAAAGCATTTATTATGTTTCTGTTTCGTAAATAATAAAACGAAACAGTGAAACTCCTTTTAGGATCCCAACGTCATTCTTAACCAGATGATGACATGTTTTCATTTAACGCCATTCGTTTAGTGTTTATAATTTTATTATAAACACAACAACAGGGGACTAAAAGTTCACAGTGACCTATACATCACCCTAGCTCTTGGTATAACCAGAAATTTAAAAAAAATGTGATTACCTGGTACTGCACGTGTTAGCATCAGTGGCGAGCTCTGCTGGCCATTTAGTTCCACTGTGAATAATACAAACATAAAGTATATTAGTAAACTGTCGCCAACTGTAGGCCTACTGGATTACACATGAAATAAATATAATGGAATGGTCCTTATTGTGACTTAAAATATTATACAGAGGTTGACTAGATTATATTAAAACAATTTTGAAGCCTTAAGATGTCATTATTGTTTTTATTCCATGTCTAACCGTACTCTAACTGATGACTTTGCATATTGACAATAGTCCTAACACGTAATTTCCAGTACAAAAGGCTGTCATGTCCGAAACATATCAATTTCCCATGTTTGCATTCCACAATCCATCTAATGTATAAGAGCGATGACTTTCCAGCGTCTGTTTCAACAGTGCGATTAAGTGATCTGACCAATATGTTTTCGCATGGAAAAGCATGAATATATATTCATCCTCTAGCTCTTTGAGATGGCCTTACCTGTTGACTTCGTTTGCAGGCGAAACCCTTCTTGATTATGTTACGTGCTGTTGCTTGGGTCACGTGAAATACTTTTGCCATTGATCACTGTGTTCGTGTATTACCACCTGTTAAAAGACTCGGCGATTTCTTTATCACAGCCAAGACACAACGTATTGCAGATATTCTTATGGTTGGCCCAAGTGCTTCTATTTGATTCATAATCTTTGTTTTTCGATGCTATTAAATACAAGGAATATATATCCTTGTCTTAGAAATTGTAAATCTTTCGTCTAAATACATCTACATGGCATAATTGTATCTAAAGACTGCTGGTATTAAAACTTTTATTAAAATAAAGTAGAAAACAACGTTTCGACCTTCTTAACAAAGTTTGTTAACCTGAAGATGACATAAGGTCTAAACACGCTGTTCTCTACTTCTCTATCTATAACAACCATTTTAAGTTACGTTTTTACTTCAAGTAGGTTTCTCGTCATTCCGAATGACCTGATTGAATTATATTTTACGTCGGAAAGGAATTCCTTCGTGCCTTTCCTAAAGACGATCAATTTTCGGTGTATTGACCGAAACGCCAAACAATATCAAATTGTGGTACTGATTCTTTCCATGGCACACGACTTCATAACAGCTGTGATAGTCATGTGATCTGCTGAATTGCTTGTTCAAAATTGTTTTAACATAACGTTCTCAGCCCTCTGTAAAATAAATAGTAAGTTATAACTGGAAATATTCACTGTTCAAAGAGAAAAATGTATTCTTGCATTTAAATTTAAAATGAAAGTTCAATACAATAATTTTGTAACATTTAACATTGTACTTGAAATTCAAACTAAAACTATATTAATTTACAAATACAGGTTTCGGTAATAATATCTCAAACTATTAAAAAACTAAGATAAAGTTAAACCAATTACACGTTATTTTACACATTTCTGGAGGGTTGTTGAATACATATTTTTTGGGGAAAATTTGAAGAAATCATTAATTTATATCAGAGTTTTCGTTGATTGTTTGTTTGTTTTTGAATTTCGCGCAGAGCTATACGACGGCTATCCGCGCTAGCCGTTCATAATTTAGCAGTGTAAAACTACAAGGAAGGCAGCCATTCATTTCTACTCACTGCCAACTCTTGCACTATTCTTTTACAAACGAATAGTGCGTTTGGCTGTAACATTATAGCGCCTCCATGACTGTAGGAGCTAGCGTGTTTGGTGTGACGGGGATTCGAACCGGCAGTCCTAAGATTATGAGTCGAGCGCCCTAACCACCTGGCCATGCCGGGCCGATCCTGTCGAAGTAAAATAGTCGATCAATGATTTAAACCGTTTTATGTTTTATATTCAACATTTATTCTGATCATTATTAAACACTGAACATTTTGGTTTCAGTGTTGTTTTACTAAAATATCTGGTTATTAAAAATGAATATACGTGACAGTCATTACGAGGGCGAGAACAAAACCAATCCATTTTAGTTTGGTAGTTGAAAACTTAAAGACGGGTAGCTTTACTTTGTTAGTGATAATATATCGATGACAAAAAGTTTGAATTTTAGACTGAGCCTGAATGTAAAATCTGACAATATATGAAAATACAATGAATGTAACAAAATTAAAACATTATGTAAGTGGTCATTTGAAGTACAATAGTGGCAAAATCGGCCTAGGGTCATAAATTGCGTTGTTATTGTTTTTTAAATAAAAATTTCTATATTAGTTTGTTTGTTTCGGAATTTCGCACAAAGCTACACGAGGGCTATCTGTGCTAGCCGTCCCTAATTTAGCAGTGTAAGACTAGAGAGAAGGCAGCTAGTCATCACCACCCACCGCCAACTCTTGGGCTACTCTTTTACCAACGAATAGTGGGATTGATCATGACATTATAACACCCTCACGGCTAAAAGGGCGAGCACGTTTGGTGCGACGAGGATTCGAAGCTGCGACCCTCGGATTACGAGTCGCACGCCTTACGCGCTATGCCATGCCAGGCCTCTATATTAGTTAGAAACTACCTAACCGTTTTTGTATTAAGCTGTTTCCAAGTATTTCTTTGACTTGTAACGTGGAATTACAACACATTCGAATATTAATAGGAATAACAATATACGGTTACTTAACGAAAGAAACACTTCTCGTGACTTTCTCTCTGTTGTATATTTACTTTTAGTGCATTTTTATTTATTAAAGACGTAAAATAAAATTCAGTTTCTAATTTTTATTGGCAAGTAAAATATGTGTAATTTATAATATTTCTCTAAATAACTGCCAAGATCGATTTCAGAAATCAATTTAAGATTTTTTTCCTACAAGCTTTATAAGTACGGAGGACCAGAACAAGAAAAATAACATGTTACTTTTTCAATCGAACAATATGCGAGAATATTATAATTTTTAGAAGAAAGTAGTAAAAATGCCTACCACTGTCACAGAGAAAACTTTGAATTTTACAGAGTAAGACTAGAGGGAAGGCAGCTAGTCATTACCACCATCTGCCAATCATGACATTATAACACCCTCACGGCTAAAAGGGCGAGCACGTTTGGTGCGACGAGGATTCGAAGCTGCGACCCTCAGATTACGAGTGAAGTGTCTTAACCACCTGGCCATACCGGGCACAGCGTAAGTAAACGATTATATTCCACAAAAAAATAATAGTTAGGGATTTAGCTGCTTGTGTTAAAGTAAGAAGCTTGTGACCTTTATCAGTGTAAAAATACTTAAAATTTGTGGACCGAACAAACAGCAACATTGATTCGTAAGCTACATGTGAGAGAAGTTACTCATGTTATGAGGCTAAAATACGTCCACAAAAGAGTGACTACGACCAGGAAGAAAGTGGGATTTTTTTATATTTTATCCTATCATATTTTCCTTGAATGTGAATAAAGCCTTCCTCCCATCATAATTTTTAATTTTGAAATAAATTACTGATTTGACCAATCACTGATGAATAAACAAACTTAATGAGTGACATCGTGGCTTTTAAGTTTAGTTAGTAGAAATAAAATACTAATATTCAAAATGACGAGTTTTAAACATATGATATTAAATGTATAAGTTAACTGAAAGTGATTATAATTGTTGTTAGGTAATTTATAATTTCTTTTAAAAATTAAATTATCTTCTATAAATTTTTTTTTGTTCGAGCTAGGTTTGAAGTAATAATATAAAATTCTATTTTTGGGAAATAAAAATAAACTTATAATGATATTTTAGAGACATCATTATTAGCTAGTAAAACTTAGTGAAAAATATGCCACTCTACATTGTCTTGAAGAAGGAACACGAAAGTGTCTCGAAAGATTATCAAACTTAACTTGCTAGACAAGTTGTCGGTACAACTTCACACGTTTTGTATCAAATAACTTAAGTAACGTCAATAAACTGTCATTTAAAGTTATTGCACCAGAATTATTATAATAAGGTTGGTAAGATTTAATAAAAATGATTCCAAGAAAGGTTCAGATATATTAGAGTAGCTAGTTATCTATATAATTAACAAATTGTGTGTATGCGAAATCGGGATTTTTAGGAGGAAAGTACGAAAGACGTCACCGCTCGCCAAAAAAGAGTAGGGGAAATAAATATGCATTACAAAGGGAAAAGTATTTGATGAATGAACTGTCATTTCTCAGAGCCCCATTTCAGACAGCAATGCTTATGTGTTAAGGATGTGTGTGTGGATTTCTTCATTTATTTTTGATAAATAGAGTATCGGTACTGTAACTCTATTGAGTTTTAATACTGGTTCCCCGATATCAAGGTTTTGAAAGTGTCGCTATGTCTGGAGTCTTTTACTAGATAAGTAAATCAGTTGATTCAGCTAAAGGTTTTTTTGTACTAGATGTGTTTAGTGGGTGTCAAGTGTTTTGAAATAGGTTTAACCTCGCAGCCATTGAGATGCCCCGCACGGCCATCTCAACTTTACATATCTGATTTTATTCGTGAATAGTCTAGGCAAGTCACTTAATTGTTTTAATTACTTTAAATACACAGCACTGCCTTTATATGTTAAAAACTTTGTGCGTTCAAATACAAAATACCACAATCAAATTAATATTTAGCACGTTTAAGTGAAGAAATAGCAGCCTAATACTGTTATGCAAAGCGTGAGAAGTTTATATATATAAAAAATATGTACTTTTTGAGAATACCCTGTTTCTTGTTTTTGTTTTTATACCGTGTTTTATCTACTTTTTCATTCTATCTGTTTTCTTAGTGTCATGGAAACATTTTCATTATCGCATGTGGAAAACTGCATAACGTTCTCACAAGGAATTTCTGGGCAAACCATTATTGAAAAGCAAGAGGTTGCTTGTGGAAAACCCTTTTAGAAGGTTTTTCTGGTCGCTTATCAGGGTTTCTTTCTGTAAAAGCGTGTGTGTGTGTGTGTTTTCTTATAACAAAGCCACATCAGGTTATTTGTGAAAGCAGACGAGCGATGTGTACAAAAACAAAATTCGCTTGCTGAATCATTCCAATTTATTTCACCCATCATAAAAAAATAATAAGAAGGAAATAAAATGTGGCTAACCCAAAATGCTGTCTATAATTATAGTGTATACATGTTTACCTTATATTATCCGAATCCGATTTATATAGTTCAAGCCAAGTTATCAAGAGTGCCCTTTACACAATATGTTGTTCGAACCTTTTTGACGCCCTCTGTAGTTCGGTATTGGTATTATAAAATGATACCTACATTATAATTAAACAAGGTCAAACATTGATTTGTAAAATGTAAAGAAGATAAGGGAGCTAAAGAACCTAATATAGACAACACGGCTTCGATATTGAAGCATGTGTTTATATACGTGAAGAGTAGTGCATAATAGAAGTTAAGCCTAACATAGATACTTGAATATGTAATAAAATCTTCAACTAGCTTTAGTAATGTAATGATAATATAAGTGTGTGAGGAAGAATTTGAATGATCCGCAGTTTTACTGTGTTGACTATGAGATGTTTGGATTTTCAAAATGGGTACAGCATTTTTTACTGAATTTTTGTAGGCCTGTTGATACTAATGTTCAGATATAGCTTGATAAATAAATAGTGAAAAATATACTGTTTCTGAAGTGTGATTATTCTTACGAGAAGAAAACATTAATATAGTGTAAGTGCACTGATGCTAAGATTTTCAGACTTTATATATAACAAGCAGACATTGAAATTATAGTGTACGTGTACTGATACTGAAATATTCTAATTTGGCTTACTTTAAATAGTTATTGATACCACAGAATAAGTATACTGGCTCTAAAATGTCAGGTTTGGTTTACAACAAGCAGACGTGGTAACTGTAGTGTAAGTCACAGGTACTACACTCTTATCTTTGGCTTAAAACAATTAGGTATTTATATTATAGTGTGAATTTTCAGATTTGGTTCCAATAAGTAATTAGTAATATCACAGTATAACTATACTGCTATTAAAGTGTTAGGTTTGGTTTAATACAAGCAAATATCGTAACTATAGGATAAGTACACTGACGTTAAAGTGTCAGATTTGGCTTACAATATTTGCTTGTTTTAGAAAAATCGCTTTACTAAAGTAACACCAGAATAATTCAATTTTATATGAGTAAAAGGTACTATGCCACTAATTTTGGATTTTGTTACTGTTTAAAAGGATATCCTAGAGTAAATTGTTGACCACTGTATTTACCATACCCTTTACTAATATTTTACAAACTTATATAGTAACACATGTTCAAGATGTTTCCTACTTATTGTGCCTGGATGAAATCAAATTTAAGTATCTAGGCTTCCTTCACCATCTTTTGTAGGCTACTAAAAATTAAAATATATATTACGTCAATTTTTGCATAAATTGTAAAGCTATTTATTTCTGAAGAAGTATAAATCTTTGTTGAGAAAAACTTCTGATAAGATATTTCTCTAAAGCAGAAGACTAGTTATTCTCTTTTCCAATCTAAACTAGAAAACAGCGTGTTTTAAATAGAGTTCACATTTCTCGCTTGGAACCTTTATAACCTAGTATATTTAGGTTGCACCTTTTAATGATTATTTATTGGATTATGAGCTCGTAGAAACTTTCATGAATGTAGTCGTTGATAGGAGATCGATGGCTACATTTTTCTTCAAACTGGGAATAAATTTCATTATTTTTCCCATAATCAAGGAGAATTTATAATTATAGACTTCAATAGATCACAACTGTTACTTTATTGAAGGCTTTATCGCACGTCACATTATTCCACAGTCTCAGGGGGAATACTTTCGTCTGCCTTATTACTGCTGTGCTCTAAATCGCTATGTATCGATATTTATAAAGTACACAAAAAATCAAGTGTTCTTTCTCTATTCTGTTTTATTAGATCGATATCTTAGAGTAGCTGTTGACATCTTGTTCTGTTGAGAGAAAGCGTATTTATGATACTTTGTTCTGTAATTTTATGAGACAAACATGTTCTAGTGAGTTTATTTGTTTTTCGTTTCGTGTTGTGCTATGACAACGCTGTTTTTCGAGCGTCCGTATTATTTTTAGGCAGTGTTAAAATGTGTACTGTCATTAAAAATGTTAATCATAGTGTTATATCTTGTGATGTTCATAAAACAATACTTATCGTAGTATTTTTTCTATTGTTCATAAGACAGAGTTTATTATAATGTTTTATTGTGCTGTTGATATAGATGTCATAAATTACATTTTTAATTTTGCCTTGAATGAAAATATGTGTAACATAATTATTAAATAGTTGGTCTGTTGTATAATATCGAATGATAAATTAGAAGCCATACCGTCATATTACTCACACATCTACATTAATTTAGGTTACTGTAGGGTGAATTAAGAGGAACTCAGAAACCCCACGTTTATCATATTGTTTTGTTTTGTATTGTGAATAAATGAAATGAATACCAGCTCCAGAGAATCTTTCAAAAGTTATTATTATTATCGCTTGCTGAACTTGTCGGCTTCACGCCTTTATCTGGAGTGTATATTTAATGACTATCAGGTATTGTTATGGACGGGATTATTTACAGCAGGTGTCTGTGATTTCTTGGCGATAAATTTCAGCAATAAATGTACATCACACTATCCATTTATTTTAAAATATTATATTCATGTGTTCAAAACAAATCAAAACATATGTACAAAAATTTGTCTGATTCAGTTACTTTAGAGCCAAATTGAAAATACTAATTATTCTTCCCTACTCTTTTATTACAATACAATCTGCGATTAATAAAACTATACGCTCTTTATGGTTGAATTCACTATTACCCAGTCTAACTTCACTTTTTCACTTTCGCTAAGTGAGGCCTAGAAACTTTCTATAAATTAGGAGACGTTTTAATGTAACAATACCCATTTAAAGCAACGAGAAAAATTCACAACTAAACTGCGCAACAAATGATTCGCAAACAGTTACATAAGGAAACTTGCCGTAACTATCACTTTTAAAAACACTAAATTTAACATTCATGCTTTATAATTATCAAAATTATAACTTTCATAATAAATTTAAATGAATTAGTTGTGTATATCTAGCAATGACGAAAACGTAAATTGTTAAATATCCTTTGGAGTTCACAGTCATTTAGTTTATTCATAATATTGTACACTATACTCCAGTGATCATTACGTAATTAAAGAAATAGAAAACGTTTTGTATCGCTTATGTAATAATGTTTATTGACATAACGATGTTCATTTTCTGTAAAAGGATTATTTAAATCGTAACCAGCATTAGCGTTGTTGATACAACATACAAGACTATCAATTTTTTAATACGTTATTCAAATGAGACTTCTGAAAAAAGAATATAAAATTATAACCCGTGTTTAAATGCTGCGAGCACTTAAGACGATCATCTATTAGGAAGATCTGGGAATATGGTCCCCAGAATATTTTTTATTTAATAAAGTAAAATGGTGCAATCTTATGCATTTTATGTATCAGTATGATGCAGAATTTCACTTCTATCCTACTAATAATCTAACTACCATGCGTTAATTTAACCAAGGTGTGAGTTTTTTTGCTAATGGATGCAAGCGTGAAAACAAGCCTGCATACAAAAGGTGAGGATAGTCTACAGATAGTTCAATGTAGTATCTATTTCGTGTTTCCCTAAAACATGTGAGATTATGTTCTTCATATTGTTTTTGTCAAGGCAACAGCGTTTATTGTAGCATTTGTTTTGTGTTTTTATAAGACACGTGAGACAATATTCTTTGTATTGTTTTCCCCTTAAGACAACAGTATTCATTGCAGTGGTTGTTTGTATTTTCATAGACCATGATAAATAATGCCTTTCGTATTGCTAAAATGATCACAATCATCGTGCTATTTGTTTTGATAATTTCATAATACATATAAGACAATGTTCTTCAAAGTGACTGGTATAGTTAAGACAGATCTTGTTTGTAGTATTTGTGTTTATATTTCCATAAGGTATGTGAAACAGCATTCTACATACTGATCTCAAGAAAATAATGTTCATTGTTATAACTTTATAAGTTGTTCTTTCTATTATTTTAAAGACAAAAGTATTTACTCTACCGTTTTTACGGGAGACAAGTTCTTTGCAATTATGGGAGTTTACTAAGTACTGACGATGTCAAGTATCAATTATATAAATTTTTGGATTGTTTTTTCTTAAGACAAGTGTTCATTGTAGTGTTTATTTTAGTATTTTCGTTAGATACCTGATAAAAGGTCTTTCGCATTATTTTTTATACACTAGTGTTCATTGTAGTATTTAAGTTTCATAAGAAATCTGATACAACGTTATCCGCATTTTATTGATAAAACAACAATGATGCAGTACTTTTTGTATGACACGCGAAACAATGTTCATTGTAGTTAATAGTTGACATGAGACAGTAATATTCCAATATTTATTTCTGTTTCTGTAAGAGACGTGAGAAAACGTTTTCAGTATTTTATATTCTCGTGACAGTAATGTTTTTTGTGTCATTTTTCAGTGTTAGGCAATAATGTTTATTTTAGTATTTACTTTTTCTTGTTTTCGCAATACTCGTGAAACTATTTTTTTCACATACAGTTTTTGTTAAGATAATTACATTTATTGTATAATTTATTTTTATACTTTCATGAGCCATCTGGGAGAATATTATTCACATTATTTTATGATAAAACAACAGTATTAGTAGTTGTTTTATGTTTACAAGACACTTTCGTCACATTTATTATGACCAAGACAATAATATTCACTGTAGTAGTTTCTTTTTACTTTTACAAGACAGAAGTTTTCATAAGTTCTTCCGAGTGTTCTATTTAGAATTCTATTATAAGAACAACATGAATAATAAGTTAAATATTTTTGTAGAAATCAGAATCGAAATGTCTGTATATAAATTATGTTAGGTTTACCGTTACGATTCCAAGTTTCTCCTTTTTTCTTTATTTCTGAGAAAACGTAAAATCACATAAATATTAAAAATAAAGGGTGTATTCAAGTTGTGTCTCTGTCTCTAGCAGCTTTAATCAAATTAATTTTGTCTATGAAAGACTGCCGCCGATGAAGACTTTTCTACAATTATGAAGCTGACTTGGTTACCACTCTTTGTTTTGAAAAGCTAGTTATATTAGTTATTATCGAAATTTGATCCCTTTTGATACGTTAGTCTCCCTAATTTTGCAGTGTAAGACTTGAGGGAAGGCACCGAGTCATCACCACCCACCGCTTGGGCTAGTATTTTACCAACGAATAATGGAATTAACCGTTACATTATAACGCCCTCACGGCTGAAAGGGCGAGCATGTTTGGTGTGATGGGGATTCGAACTTGCAACCCTCAAATTGCGAGTCGAGCGCCCTAACCATCTAGCCATGCCGGACCTCTGAGTTTGTAAACTCTTCAATTTGTAATAGTTCAGTATAGTTTTCTGTAGTAATAATGACTTACGGATAAATAGACAAGCTTAAGATGCTAAATATCGGGTTTTGATACTTGTGGTGGGCAGAGCACAGATTGCCCTTTGTTTAACTATATACTTAGTAGTAACCAAACAATTTCGGCTTGTCTTTTGTTGGCTGCTATAAATATTGTACTCAGAAAATGACTTCATCAGACTTTTGTGCTGAGTGTGCTCTGATTGTTAATCTGACGATTAATGATTTGTGTTCAGTTGCTGTAAAAAGTTTGTGAGTGCACTACAAGAGTGACAATCAAATTTCAGTATTCGGTCAGATAAGAGTGGCTCAAGAGATGGCACCGGATGCTGTTGAGTTGAAGATTGCACAGATAGCTTTTGTCGTTTTGTGCGCAAACTATACAAAAAAAAACTGAATCGTCATTTGGGGAGTCGATTGGCTCCTTCCAGGTTCAAAAAAGGGACCCAAATGGTAGTTTCTATAAAACGTGTACCCAGGTTTATTAACAGAAATATGCATATTGTGGAAAGCGTAAGGTCCTCAGCTGAATTAGGGACTGCGAGATCAGTCTGCTTTATCCCCTCCCCAAGCTTTTTGCAAAATGATATTTCTGTATAACAACATAAGGCTTACGCTGCAACAGTTTCATAAACGACTGATACAAACACATTTTTATCTAAAACATTGTACACCGTAACCCATAATGAATGTATTGACAGAAAGATATCTTTCGCAGCTGCGTATGCAGTTGTTGCACACTCTTCTTAGAGAAAATCTGAGATTAAAAACTGAAATCTTCAACCTTAAGTTCACATGAGCTAAATGCTAACCACAAAGCCACTCCCAGCCTACCCTTATTGGCTACCACCTTCTTTACATAAAGTTCCTTGTATATTTGAAATCTAACCTTACATGATATATTTTAAATGCGTATAAAAACAACGCAGTTGGTAACGTGGCAATAAATCTATCACAGCTGAATGCACACGAATAACGTGAATGATATGCTACAAATCAAGAGTTATGTGAATGCAAGTTAAACCTCAAGAGTCTTCATTTCTTCGGGATTAAATTTTTAGCGTGTCATTTTCAGGAAACCTTTCCTAGAAAATCTAAACCACTTTCCGCAACCTAAAATCGCTATAGAAACAAAACCCTATATTTATTACTATTTTTTAAAAGCTAAAAACAGTATCGATAAAGAGGTCATTTGGTCACGTGACAATGTTTGTGCTTCAGGTTATTGTATAGTTGAAAATAAACGTAAAATCGCTGAGAGAGATATGAAAAGGATTAGTTTTTGGTCATGCAACCTTCATTCAGAAAGGTTTCATTATTGCGTAAACGTTGGCCACTTTAACTGACAGATCGTCCTTGAAAGTAACAGAACTCTGTAACACAATTCGACTTAAATTGCTGCGACCGTTTTGTTTCATACTTCTTTCCTCTAAAAATAAAAACATTTAGATGAACTAGACTTACCAAAAACTGTACAGATTAGGATAACGAGTTACGAACTGAATTCTAGAAGGTGTTTCCTTTGTTAAAAGTTAAATTGTCGAATGTGCTATTAATTCTTAAAATATCTAACCACAGTTTCGTAAATAAAATCTAACAGCTAATTAAGGCATAAAGAAATAAACAAAAATAACCCAGAAGAGAAAGAGAAAGGATGGTGTTATTATGGAACAGTTCTAATGAAAATATAACTAGAGGAACATTCTCCGCAACAGAAACTATTACATTTAAAATACTATGACAACAACAAGGAACAAGGTACTACAATAGCTAAGTATAGCAGTTTAGATTGCGGTTCTATAACCAACTATTTCAGTTTCAAGGTAAAGCTGAGGTCATAGTAACGGCTACGTAAAAGGAAGACACTTTCTAATTGTCTCATATTTAATGGTCTGGGTAAACTAAAAAATTTTTGGAGAACTCATGTGGAATAAGAAAGGTTAATGACGATTGAGAACCAAAGTATTATTATAGTTATTATTAACTATAACTGAAAGAGAAAAGTTGGAACATGGTAGGTTTAGTAAAGGCTTAAACTGCAGGATTTTTCAGTGCAAAACAGCACTGACACTTTAAAGATATGTAAAACACTATAGGTTTGTTTTGGAATTTCGCACAGAGCTACTCGAGGGCTATCTGTGCTAGCCGTCCCTAATTTAGTAGTGTAAGACTAGAGGGAAGGCAGCTAATCATCACCACCCACCGCCAACCTCTTGGGCTACTCTTTTACCAACGAAAAGTGGGACTGACCGTCACATTATAACGCCCCCACGGCTGGGAGGGCGAGCATGTTTTGGCGCGACTCGGGCGCGAACCCGCGACCCTCAGATTACGAAGTGCACGCCTTAACGCGCTAGGCCATGCCAGGCCAACACTATAGGAAAAAATAACATTTGCAATAAGTTATTGCAAAAACTAAGAAAATATTAAGAGACTAAGACGCGGGATCTACGTACTAAAAATGTAAGGTTTGATTCAAACTTTAAGTACAAGTTGAACACATGAAATCTTGACCATTTATTTTTAAAATTACGTATGTGTAATCCAATTAAATTGAAATTAAACAAAACTTAAAAGTTAACACTCTAAAGTAAGGCTTAGTACGTAATGAAATAAGAGTACTACATAAACAAATGTGGCAAGTGAATAATTAGACAAAACATTTTAACCAAGATACAAAGTATGTTTGAGTTCTTACTGAGAATTACGGAAATAAAAATATTTTATCAAAACATTTATACAGTGAAAAGTATTGACATTTTTGATAGAAAAAAAATCTGTATTATTACTTGGTTCATGTTTGTCTGCTCTGTATCATAACTTTATATAGAATAAAATTTGGCAGTTATTTACCTAATTCATCTTCTTGAGAATATGTAAAACGTATTTAAATTTGTGTTTTATTTGCCACTCTATGGAACGAAATGTTATGTGTAGAAAAATAATTTCGGTTCCATGACCGATTTAATTCTGACAATTTAGATTTCTATTCTTTTTTAAAATTGCTCATCAGAGTTTTCATCATCCCTCAATACGAAAATGCTTCACTGTCACCAACTTTTACAACACTGAGGGGGTGACGATCACCAGACAGGAAATTAAACGCGCGTTTTCATAAAGTAATAATATTTCAGAATTTGAGGTTGTCAAGGTAAATTATTCTGAAGGTATATTCTTGTGGTAAGGCTACAAAAGTCTATCATTCGCCATCCATAATTTGTAACTACCAGTCAGCCAAACCACCCTACCACCCAAAATCCACGATAAGAAATTGACTGTGGCTCTAATAACTCAGTACAGCTTAAAGTAGGGAAATATTTTATGGTATCGTACGAATCAGAATCCGGTTCGGCAGTTATGAAATTCAGAGCTCTATCACTTGAAATTGGCATCATAAATTATTTGTGTTTTAGTCATTATCACTATGTAGGGCCCCCCGCTAGTACAACGGTAAGTCTACGGATTGAGAACGCTAAAAACAGGGGTTCGATTCGTCTCGGTGGGCTCAGCAGATAGCCCGATGTGACTTTGCTATAAGAAAACACGATCAGTATGTTGGATAAAAGCACTGTTTCAAAGTGGAATAAGAAAAATTTCTCTCATGAGTGACTTTACGAACTGACACTTGTTTTTGTATGTTTGTAGGTCCCTGATGTCCCTAAACATGCTCGCCCTCCCAGCCGTGGCGGCGTTATAATGTGACGGTCAATCCCACTTTTCGTTGGTAAAAGAGTAGCCCAAGAGTTGGCGGTGGGTGGTGATGACTAGCTGCCTTCCCTCTAGTCTTACACTGCTAAATTAGGCACGGCTAGCACAGATAGCCCTCGAGTAGCTTTGTGCGAAATTCCAAAACAAACAAACAAACAAAACCCTGATGTCCTGGTAGATATAGTTACAACATTTTTTAGAACTCTTTCTTATAGGATCTTCCTTCGTATTCTTATTAATGCAGGTGTGTATAGTTGTTGTAAACTTTATCCTTGATATCATTCGCATTTTTCAAACCCGAGTTTTGGCTTATACTGCACCAGCAATTTCGTATTCTTTCTTCAAGATAACTGACCTAATGTTACTGTAATTTGCAATAATGTAAAACTTTCAGAAGCTGTTCTTGCAGTGCAGAATAATTTCACTCTCTGAGATAATCTGTCTTATCTCCTCTGCCTTGTATCTTACTTTGGTATGGCTGTGTAAGTGTCTTTAATTTTAATCTCGGTTTTTATAGTCTACCTGTTCCTTTGTATAAGGCATGGCCAGGTGGTTAAGGCACTCGACACGTAATCCGAGGGTCGCGAGTTCGAATCCCCATTACACCAAATATGTTCGTCCTTTCAATCGTGGGGGCGTTATAATGTGATGGTCAATCCCACTATTCGTTGGTGAAAGAGTAGCCCAAGAGTTGACGTTGGGTGGTGATGACTAGTTGCCTTCCCTCTAGTATTACACTGCTAAATGAGGAACGGCTAGCGCACATAGCCCTTGAGTAGCTTTGCACGAAATTAAAAAAAAACGAAACCTTTGCTTGACCTAAGAATCCAGCTGTATATGAATCAATAACAAAATTCAGATTGGAATTTCATTTGAAGAAAAACCTAATACAGGTATAGTGACCTGTTTACACAGGGTCTCAGACTAATTTAATTGCAACACTTTTATGTAATTGGCATTGATACTTCCCACATAATGTTTTCTTTTATAAATTAAAAGCAAATTCACCATATAAACACCCACGTGTCTACTCTATTGGTTATGTGAAGGAACAATTTATTATCCACATATTTAGCTTCTTCTTTTTTTAAATAAAAGGTGGCCTGCTTTTATAGTTAAATTAGTTTGTTTAATGTACAGAAATGAAATTATACGTGTACACTTCTGTGAAATAGCTAACCATTTTACACGAACAATTTGTGTACAGCAACCTGTCTGAACCATGAATACACATAATTTATAAAACAATGTTATTGACAACGGGTCTTAAAATACTAATATTTAAAAATATTGCGATTTTCTAGGGACATTAAAATCTTAGCACAGAAGAGAACTCTAAGGAGATATCACAGTTGAATGTTTGACTCAACTACTTTGATAAAACGAGAAATTATGTCATAGTTGAATGTTTGACTCAACTACTTTGATAAAACGGGAAATTATGTTATAGCTGAATGTTTGACTCAACTACTTTGATAAGACAAGAAATGATGTCATAGCTGAATGTTTGACTCAACTACTTTGATAAAACGAGAAATTATGTTATAGCTGAATGTTTGACTCAATTACTTTGATAAGACAAGAAATGATGTCATAGCTGAATGTTTGACTCAACTACTTTGATAAAACGAGAAATTTTGTTATAGCTGAATGTTTGACTCAACTACTTTGATAAAACGAGAAATTTTGTTATAGCTGAATGTTTGACTCAACTACTTTGATAAGACAAGAAATGATGTCATAGCTGAATGTTTGACTCAACTACTTTGATAAGACAAGAAATGATGTCATAGCTGAATGTTTGACTCAACTACTTTGATAAAACGAGAAATTATGTTATAGTTGAATGTTTGACTCAACTACTTTGATAAAACGGGAAATTATGTTATAGCTGAATGTTTGTTTGACTCAACTACTTTGATAAATTGGGAAATGATGTTATAGTTGAATGTTTGACTCAACTACTTTGATAAAACAGGAAATGGTGTCGTAATCGTATGCTTGACTAAACTACTTTAATAAAAAGGGAAGTGAAGTAAAACTGAATGTCTAAATCCATTAATTCAAATTTTAATAACATAGGAAATGACGTAACAACTGAAGTTTTCAATGACTTTCTAAAGTCAATTTCAAACTTTTGCTGTTTGTTTTAGAGCAAAGCCACGTAATGAAACATGTCGATATACATACATAATACATGTTTCAAGGTGCGAAACTGACTATGACATTGTAGTATATTATTTGGAGATGTAAGTATAACGTTATCAGAAAAAAGCTGTCTCTTTTATGGTAATAATTGTATAAAATAAGTGATTTAAATCAAGAAGCTAAAACTATACTACAGAACGATAATTGTGTACTTACTCATAAAAAAAGCAAAATCGGCTGTAGAATAGTGACGTAACTGTCTGGTTAAATATTTATAAAAACGAAATATTACCTAGGATAAAATCCCTTCAGGGCAGTTAATTGTAGAAACATGGAAAGTAAATTATTTCCTCGTTCCAATAATGGATAAGTTACTATGTGTGGTAAAAACCGACATATGTACCAGTATTATTAACAGTTGCCTTCTTAAAATAACAGTTTTACTTGCAACTTTTAGGATATATAATTAAATCTAGACTACAGTGTTGACGACGTAATCACACCTTGAGACAGCTTATGATAGGCTCATCATCCTATTGAACTATCCGTTTATAGAAATACCATCCGTCCTAGAAACACTAATCTTAATAAAACAGTTCGTTTATAGAAACAGTATCCACTTTTGTGAAACACACACATTATTGCCTAGTCTAGTAACACCACCCGCCTATAAAAATATAAAAACACTATTAAGGCTATTCACCTATAGAACCTTAGTATTAAAATGTTCGTCTCTATAAGTTGAAATGTTTATGCAGTCCTATGGAAATACAGTAACACTACTTGCATGTAGAAATATAACTCGTCTTTGTAAATCACATATAATACGCCTAGTAATACCATTCGCGTATAGAATCCTGGCAACAACATTCACCTATAGAACCACGAAGTACCGTTGACTTAGTACCACGAGCACCAGCCATTTATAATAACATACTCTCTGGTATCGAACTATGATAACATCCCTCCTCTAAGACGGTCGTCCCATCTGGTGCTACTTCGTGGAACTATGATGTCATATATCTCTGAAACAACAGCGGGCTCTGTTGCAGCTTGTGTGATACTATGATATCATCCCCTAAGATGGTCGCGCCATCTAGTGCCTATTACATAACAGTTATGTATAATAGTTTTAATATTACGTAATAGTTACGTAAACCTCATGCAGCGGCATCCTTTTGTCGCTGAACAATTGGGATAACTACTAAATTGTGTGCATGTTTCTACACCAATCGAGTAGCGATCAACTAAAGATATCTAATGGTAACAGTGAGACATCACTCAAAGTCGTAGTTTGAATTTCTTCAGAACATATAACATTCGGTTGTACAGACATTTTATCCTCATATACATAGAGAATGTTAATAAATATACTAAGTAGTTCGATACAACAGGTAGAACGCTATTAAACAATCACAGTCTCCAAGTGACTGATTTTAAAAGTTTATATAATGTCGCCCTTCATTACAGCATTATTTTTATCGGTCCCCTTCTTTCATATGAACAATTTTCACAAGTGATAATAGCAGCAAATACATCAGTTTCTTTGCTTCTTTAATCAGTTTTCTTAAGTATAAGCAGGAACATTTAAAATGTTGACATTTTTGTTTGTTTTTCTGCTTCTTTCATTGTTACTTTAGGGTTTTCTTGGGAAAAGGCTGCACCCATAGCCATCTCTTCGCGCTCCTTCAGGGGGGTGCGTTCCATAGTTTGGAAAATACTATTCTGAGTTATTAAGCAGCCTTTTGAATTTGAAAGTAAATACAACCTGAAATCTTAAATGAAGTATTTTCATTCTCTAATAAGATAAAAAAGATATTGGAATATTATATCATGGTTCTATAAAATGTTTAGAGAAAAATAAGTTAGTTTTATAATACGTATCGTTGTCTGATAAATACACAAAACTAAAAGTGCTAACAGCCTAAGCTTTTTATATAGTGCTTGCTTACCCTTATGGTAGAAACTTACTATATTTTGGTGTCTCTACAATTACAAGTAAAATCACAAGTCCTTGCAACAAGTGTTTCAGATTTAAACCATTTATTTCCACAATTTTAAACAAATCCATCATATTCATGTAATTCATATTTTAGTTCACAGTGCTAAAAGAAAGAAAAGCACAAACAACTGTAATCGGTATTGCACTTAAGAGAAAGGGTCCCTGACTTTCAACATCAATTAGTAAATTCTGAAGGATACCTACCAACCCTGAGCTGTTATGCTTAGGAAGAATAACTGATGATAGGGTACCTTTACCAAGACAGCTTTAGAAGTCATACTTATTTTTGAAATCGCGTCCTTAAAGTGACAAAACTCCTAGTACCTAAAGCTATAAACAACGTAAAACCAAGGTTTTACTCTAGAATAAATACAAGTTGTTTGTTTTTGACAAATAGATGGAGAACTACAGAACATGCTGTTCAAATTGGGAAAATACAGGAAATATAAATATGAACACTACTGTTACAAACTTGTAGCCTTAAATCCCCCGCATACACAAATTTCAAGACCACAACAAAAATATTTAAGAGCTCTTTCACATGCGTCAATAAGCTTGTTTGTATCTGCATACTATAAACACGAGATGTAGAGTACAATTACAAATAACAGAGTGCAACAAGCACATAATAAATGTTTCTTCATGCGATTTAACAATATCATTGTACAGTGCACACGTATTTTCCTCATGAATTACAGTGTCATTGTTATAATAGACACAGAGTGAACAAGTGCTCTTCACTTGAATTACAGTATCGTTATTTTAACTTATGAACTACAAGTTTCTAACTAGATGTTTCTGTGCTTCCAAATTATATAATACACTAAAACATATACTGGAACATGAAACTGCAATGTACCATTAACTGTAGGAACTCTGTTATAAATATTGTGGAAAAGCTGCCAAGTTCGGTCCCTTCAAGGGTTGTTCAAATTTCTTGGATATCGTCAATGAAGAGTACTCTGAACAATCTATCTGGAGAAGACTGGGATGAGAGATGACGCTTTATTACTCTAGAAGTGGACTTACGAATACTCACGTAAGCTTATTCAAGGTCTTCAGTTAGGTTGTTCACAGTGAAAACAAAATTATCAAATGCTAACGATAAGTTTCTGGCTACTATTTACTACACACTTAGTCTGATATCTTGAACAGCATGTTCTTATTTAATGAACAATAAACATACTACAATAAATCCATATACATCTTGAATGTAAGAGTAATTCAGGGAAAAATTATCTTAACATACACTTAATAAACATTTTTCACAAACCTTCCACATTTCACCACTTAAAAGAAAGAGAGAGAGAGACTGGACTAGAACAAATTCAGTTTTAACATTTTGTGGATTTCCTGAGTATTAAATTAAGACTTGACTATACACAGAATTATATATATATATATATATGTGTGTGTGTGTGTGTGTGTATAAACTTGTCTGAGAGACATGAAATTGATACAAAACTTGATATGTTTCATGTTTCGTTGCCATACAGCGCAGTCATCTATAAGAATTACTTTCAATTCTTTATGGGAAAGAATGGATTACAAGAAATTTAATTTGACCCAAATAGCCCGTTTATCGTTTTAAAAAAACAAACAAAAAATTAATTAGGGGCACCATTGTTTAACGCTTTTTCTTTTCTCCTGAAAGCTTTGGCACAAAAATACTGTTGGGAATCAAAGCATTTTCTCCTCTATGAGTGACATAGTCTTCGGGAAAAGTCGAATAAACCCGATTTGAAGTCGAACATTGCTGATTGTTTGCCCATATACAAACAATACAACGAATATGACAAATGGACCCGGATTAATCCCGAGTAGTGGTCGAGGGAATAAGGCTCGTCACAGTCAAATACTGCGATAGAGGTTCCATGCAGTAGATTACAGGTTGTATTTTTGAAAGCTTACAATGAAGACATGTCGAGTCAGCTCACTAGGGGGAGGGTGGGTGTCACAGCTACAGGCCGTTTAAATTGCAGACACTCAAATGGTCAAGAGGGCATGGTACACATAGTTGTTGCATGTTAAAGTTCATACCTGCAAACAAGTGGGCAAAGCCAGGATATCCAGGAAAGGTCGTGCGTCCGTAGCTGTAAGCCGGGAACCCTACTGAAGACAGGGGTGTACACAGGACGTCAGAATCTAAACCAAAACCAATACTTTAAATTCATTGAAAAAATGATAACGCAAGTTTTGAGATTATTAGAGAACAGTTGAAAGTTAAAATTGTCTTTACAATTAGTTTATCAACATATAATTTTAAACTAGCTTATTTTTCTAAACGAGATTTGAGATACTTTTGAACGTTAAGTAAAGTCTCAGAACTTTCTTCACGAGAATAATTCACTTATCTGCGAAATTACGGGCTGTTAATGACAGGCATGATGTTAGGTAATATGAGTTTAAATAACGTTTTATTCGCGTACAGTTATAAGGCCGAAATTTACAAGAATAAATTCTTTAGAACAGCATATCCTGTTTATCATGTACGCTATTCACATTGCAATAAAATTCGTTCTTCATCAAAAAAGTTGTTTCTTTCTAACAGGCTAGCCCATTACCATGTGTATATCAACAGTTTCTACGGTTAATGATTAAAAGTCACTACGTGAGGTTTAAGCAGAAATAAATATCATCTACAGAATATCAATGTGCAATATTACAGTTAATTATAAAAAACTAACAATCTCATAAATGTTACAGATAGAACACTCCGTTTTATTTAACTTGACGAACAAGTCATGAAGTTTTATTCTTGTCTGAGTATACTTCCATATGTGCACCGTTTATTGCTCGAAGAATATCCAGGTCATACTCTTGGTTTATTTTGAATTTCGCGCAAAGCTACACGAGGGTTATCTGCGCTAGCCGTTCCTAATTTAGCAGTGTAAAACTAGAGGGAAGACAGCTAGTCATCACCACCCACCGCCAACTCTTGGGCTACTCTTTTACCAACGAATAGTGGGATTGACCGTAACATTATAACGCCCCCACGGCTGAAAGGGCGAGCATGTTTGGTACGACGGGGATTCGAACCCGCGACCCTCAGATTACGAGTCGAACGCCTTAACTCACCTGGCCATACCGGGCCAGCCGTACTTTATCTTCTTCCAGGTGTTTTTGGGACCTCGGTAGTCATATTCCTTATTGTATCGATTATTTTATAGCGGAGATCCACGATATCACGCACTGGTGTCAAACATACCTGATCTTTCACAACCTTCACAAGAAAAAACGTGGGATCCATCGTGTTGGTCCATCTCTACCAATCCATCTGTCTGGGAACATGTTATTCGGGAACTCGCAAATTGTGGTGGAGCAACAGAGAGGAGGAAAAAAAAACAAGTTATGCCTTGTTCGTCAAATTAAATAAAACCGGAGCATTCTTTTTGTAATACTTTTGAACTTATTAATTTTTAAAATGGGTCAAATAACTTATGGACACCCTACACTTTTTGATAACTGGACCATGTTCTATACTGTCAATAGGTTTATTTCAGACACGCAGCGTACTTCAATCTAGATACAGGGAGGAAGAGCTACAAAGTCAAGAGCTGAAATAATACTTACCATCTGTGAGAGCACCGAGCGGCCAGACAAGATCTGAAAAGGAAGAGAGCGAATTTTAGGCACATTGCATTTTTTTCTCAATAAAGGACTTAAAATTTCTGAATCTTAAATGGATATAATTAGATATATAATCGAAGAAACGTTTAATAATTTATGAAAACGTTATCACTTTCTGTTTATTTTTTTAAGAAAAAAAGGAATTCTTTTAAGACTGATTTCCGATAATAAGAAAAATAAATGTTAACATTAAAAGCCTTTGATAATAACTTTCATTGACATGCATTTGCTACTTCAGAAATTTTATTAGTAAAATAGTACTCTTGTGGGCGAACATTAAGTCCATGAACTTGCAAAGCTAAAATCCAGGGTTTGATTCCATGAGATGGACACAGCACAAATAGTCCATTACAGAATTTTGCACAAATAAAACAACAACAACCAGTGAGATAAACCTTACATGGCTGCAGATAAAATGAAACTAGGTCGGAGCTTTTACAAATGAGTCTTACCCTCTTCAGGTGAGACAAAAGTAAGAAGTGTTGAATGTTCCCTAAATCTCAAAAGCTGCATCCAATATACACCCTCTCTTTGCAGCTTACCAATCAGAAAACAAATTATTATTCATCTTAGATTTACAAAACTGCATCTACAATGTTCTCTGACCAATAGTAATGATAATAAAAAAAATCGACATGCAACTATTCTGCGAAGCAGCAGGTGGATTCTTATAATGGTCAGGCGTCAGGCTACATAAAGTCGAATTTAGCATATAATTTCAACTGCATTTGGAATGTTTCAGAATTAATACTTGGGAAAATTGGAAATTTTGTAGCTATGAAATATATACTGTAGGAGGATTAGATATGCAGTACTGGCACACTACAAAGGGACGATGTACCTGTGATCTAAATATACACACATCCCTATTGCCGTATCTCCCAGTGAGCCAGTGATACGTCTGAAGACTTATAACACTAAAAACGTGGTTTCGATACCCGTGGTAGGCACAGCACAGTCAGCCTATTCTTCAGCTTTGTGCTTTGCAGTAAACACCCATTGTCACAAAGCAAACCCTACTACGACAAATAACAACTGACTCACCATACACTCCTCTTCCTGATCCTCTTCCTCGACCAACTGTGGTTGGCATCATGACTTCTTTCGGTTGGGCTTTTTTACATTCCACCTGTAATTTAGTTATTTTGATGTTTTTATTTGGTTCAAATAAATCTTGAATATTTCAAGTCACCAGAGAGAATACTGAAGAAATTAATTTTAAATAAAGTTTTCAGTCATTGCCCCCCTTCCCAAGATTATTTTAACTTCTTGCCCTAATCTCATTGTGATGACACCAACAATTTGGCCAATTATGTTGAAGACCGATATGCCCTTAGTAAGTAAAATTGAAGCAAGTCTTTAGGCATGAAATGAACAATTTTAGTGAAAGCCTTGTTAAGTAGTAAATGGTTCAATTATTAATTCTAATTATGAACATTATTTAATTTTGTTTTTAACAGGTAATTTCTTCATAAAAGTTGAACTGAGGCTAAAACGGCTGAAATACACGTAATATTTCCTGTTTATGGCCTGTTAGCGTAACATTCACAGATTCCAAAGCCACAAGAAAGCTAAACTGCAATTAACTGTTTTACCAGAAAGCAGTGGGGGAAAGAGTGGATCACCAATTTTCAATCTGTCTCTTTGTTTCAGTAAAAAGATATCAACATTATGAAAGTTACTCTCAGGAAAACAGTAGAATGCATCGAATTTAATCTAAAACCCTAGATTTACCAGGATCATAACGCGAACAATGGATCCAAGGCGTAACGGGTGCGCCTGTGAAGCCACATTCCCTCGCTTCGCTTGGTCACATAAACCCGTACTTTTGATTGGACTAGCCTCTGTCTGCTGTTATCAAAAGTAAAATTCCAGAGCTTATTGTACTTTTAGAAAATGGCATTTTAAGCTCTTACCTGTTTTCATCTCAGTAATACATACAAATAAATAAGTGGAGCTACACTTCACTTTCACTAATAACATGGAAAAAATATAACTTTGTAGTTTTGTGAAATTCATAAACTGGAGAGTAATTTTTGAAACCCAAAATTAATTCTTCAGTTGAAAGATTAATCTCATAATATTTTAATACAAAATACATTCTTTATTTCTAAGATTAATTGCATAAAATCAACGATATGTAGTAAAATTAAGAATTAATGATAGCTAAGCCTATTTTATAGTTTCTGATGCGGAAATCATGTGTATTAACATATTGCATTAAACGTCCTCAAGCTTTCAACAGCGTGACTGTATTTTACAACGTCAGTTTAATATTATTAAAAAGCCCAATACCTTTTTTATATAATAGAATGGCATTGAAGAAAGGATTAATCAATCACGCAAGCTAAACGAACATAGTAATTATATAAATGATTTTGCATATAGTAATAAGTTAGCTAACGACAGTTTACCAACTTATCACACGTATCACTATCTAAACTAGTTCTTTCCAAAGAAAACGTGTTTTATGTACTGGACAAGATTCTGCCATTAGGGTCACTGTTCTAACCAGAATACACATCTCAACGATTAAAGTGTTTTCCTTCTTTTTCTCTTGATTTGGTGCATCAGTTTTTCCTGATTCTTGCGTACACAATCTCAGTGTTAATAAGTCTGAGAGTGGGTTTGTCTTGAACCGGAAAAGACATTAACTTGATGACTACTTGTCTAAGATCGAGAGTGTCTTGAACCGGAAGAGACGTCATCTCGGTGACTTGATAATGATGGAAACAATAAATGATTCTTTTCTGACCCATTTGCAAATTGATGGAGAAAATCTTTTCCACACATACACACACTATTATCCATTTTGTATCAGAACAACAACGTTTCCATTGATCATTATTTATGTACGATAACTGGCGAGTTTACTCGAGTACAAAATCAACATCACAGCTTTGCAAGTGCCCCAAAACAGTTTTTTTCTTCTCTTAATAAATGAAATGGTTCGAAAATGAATTTAAAGGAGAAAAATTAACTAGAACTTTAAAACAAAATCATAATCTTTCTTTACTGGTATACACTAAATGAAAACATTTTTTTTTTCAAAATCGGTCATAAATAATTTAGTCGATACTCACCATTTTGTTGTTAATTTCGTGGAAATGAATCTCACAAATTTTGTCTACCACGTCTTCATTTTCAAAGATAACGAAACCAAAACCTAAAGAAACAAAGCACAAGTCACGGGAAGAACAAATATTTTAAGTGCAAAAATCAATGGTACAAAACATCAAACATCCACTAGAATAAGAGTTCCACTGTTTTGAGTTGTGGATGAAATGGTAAAAGAACAAAAATACTGTAAAGAGAAGCAGGTAAAGTAAAAGACAAAATATGGTTCATTTTTTCTGACGCCAGACTGATCGAAAGTATGATCTATGTTGAGAATTATTCGCAATGGTTAATTACTTTAGAATATTTCGAATTCATTGAATCTTTTTGAGTATCTAATATCATTTTTTCCCCTTCTATACATCCATTCATCCGTCTTCGTTGACTTGTGTATATAGATAAATAACAGGGTAACACTAGAAAAGATATTCTAGTGGTAAGTAATTAGATTTTTCCTTTAAAACATTCGTGTTTGCTTGTAAATACCTGAAAACAAAAACAGACTGAATATTCTCAGAATCACATAAACGCATTATTTTGGTCTTTTCGGAACTAAAATAATAGACTACCATTACCTGGATCACAAAAAAAAAAAAACTATTTTCAGTTTTTCTTTGTTTCTACATCAATAAAGATGCTCTTCTTTCTGTCAAAACTATAACCACTTTCTTAGTGCTTTACTGCACAGGTTTTTACCGTCGTGGTAAAATCTACTTTACAAAGGTTATTTGGATAGATAATAACCACGAGCTTTCAAATGTATTTAGCTGAAAGTTCTGTGTAATTCTGAAGCTAAAACAAATTATCTTCAATTGAATCTATCTATTTATATAGACAGGGTGTGAGGTATTGTCGGTATATATGTTAAAATATGTGATAACAATTTAGTTTATTCTAAGAAACACGCGTGTAAACACACACGCACGTACATTTTAGGCTCAAAAATACGAAACTATTTGTCAACTGCTTGTGTGTTGAAGTACTTTGGGTTTCTTATTATTAAGTACGATGGTACTGAATAGTAGGGATCGACAAGGTTTCCAAATAATTCACAAGCCAAAAGAAACAACAAACAAACAAACAAACAAACAATCTATTGAATTTCTTAACGAAAAACCGATCGTTCAAAATGTTGATTACAATATATTATGCCAGGGGTGGCCAAACTTGCTTGACGTAAGAGCCACATACGATAAACTTCAGATGTTTGAGAGCCATAAGACATGAACAAATATTACACACACGTTTTTATTGTTACATGCACATTGTGTCACATAAATTTTATATAAATATTAAGAAATACATTACGTAATAATATTTATTGATGTATGTAGTTTTTAAATTGTTAATTTGTATTAGTTTCAATAATTACAAAGTACATATGTCTACCAAATGTTTTCAAAATCCCAGCTGATTATTGTTATAACTATATTGAGCGTATTTAATACGGTAATGAACTACGGAAATATCTAAGAAAAAATATGCAAATTTATATTTCATTAACATTAAATATGACTGACAAAAATAAAAACAAAAGGGGTAAAAAGAGATATTTGTCTTTGTAAATATCTGGTCAAAACATGGAGGAAAATATGTAAAACAATAAAATTAGAGATACTTTAATCAGATACCACCTTACAAAATTTTAGTCTTGTCATAATATTGTTCTGATACAAACAGACATTGATACAATTGTCAGGCTATTTTCTGCTAGAAGAGGTCTTATGAGTTTCCATCTTGGTTGTGAATCGTTGAAATTCCGGCTGATATGTTGTCAAGGCTGTACGAATTAGCTCCGTCAGGTGTTGATTTGTAAGGATTGCACGACGCTTCGACTTCAGAAACTTCATTACAGAGTACAGTGATTCATAGCAATATGTTGTGCTGAAAATTGAGATGAGCCGCACACTAGTTTTTTTTCAGTTCAGGATATTTTATTTCTGGAACTTCCTTCCAGAATTTAGTTGCAGACTGGGATTTATGGATCATCTTTAGCCCCAGGTTCTCCTGTAGTTCTATTAGTTCCATTTCCACATCAGATGATTCCATAACCAGAGGTTCGAGAATTGGACAACCATCATTGATCACATCAACCATGAATGGATTTAAAAGAAAGGTAAAGCAGCGTTTCATCTTCTGCAAGTTCTCAAACCTGTCTAGGAAATTAGCAAGCAGTCCTTGTAATTTATCTTTTTATTCTTCCAGTTTGTAGTCTTTTATTTCTCTTTAAAAAGGTCTTATTTTATTCTGAAAGTGAAAATTGTCTGAGTAAAATCAGAAAGAATCTTATCCTTACCCTGTAGTGCCAGGTTGAGAGTTTGGAGATGATTCATTATATCAGTAAGGAACATTAGATCTTGCATCCATTCATTATTTCCCAGTTGAAGATAAATCTTTTATTTTTTTCAAGAAAAGTAATAATAGACTCCAACAGATCCACATCGCTGGTTGATAGCTACCACACAATGCAGTAGAAAGAGACATTATTGGGTTTATTTTCAAGCTCCAGTTCTTCAATAAAATTTTTAAACTGTCGGTGGGTTTTCCCATTTAAGAGTATGAAATTTACAATTTCAAGAACAAATTTCATAACATATTCATACTTGAAGTACCTGGCTGTCATGTGTTCACGATGAATAATGCAATGAACAGAGAGAAACTCTGGAAAGCTAGGATCACCTTTCACAAGTGCAATTAATCTTGAATTTTTCCTCACCATTGCAGGTGTTCCATCTTTTGCAACATTCACGAGTACATCCAGTGGAATATCAGCATTTGTTAAGTCTCTGTCCAGCGCATTTTTAATGAAAGCACCTTGAGTTGTTTCTTTTAGTGCTACTAAGTCCAACATCTCTTCTTTCACAGTTACATCAGAAGAAACAAAACGAATAAATACCACCAGTTGTATGTTGTCTTGTATGTCTGTAGATTCGTCAAGGGCTAAGCTGAATGCAAGGGAATTCTTTAAATCATTTTGTCTGCAACATCAGCACTTATCTGGGACATACGTCCCTCTGTAGTGTGGCGTGAAGCTGGTGTTTATGCTATTAGTTGCTGAAGTTTTGTGTTATTTGGAGCTATCACTGTAACAACTTCAGTTATATTCTTCTTAACAAATTCACTATCAGAATATGGGCATTTAGCACGAGCAATATTCCATGATATAACAACACGAGCTTCAGTTGTTGTATCAACTTCCTTACTGAACATGGTCAACAGTGTCTGCTGGCAATTTAGTTATGATTTTAACACAGGTAACTTGTTTTTTCGTAATTCTGATTTAGGTGGATAATCAGATGAAACGTTTTTGTGAGTTGTTTTATAGTGGTGTTTTAAGCTACTGTCTTTGTAATGATTGAGTAACACACTACAGATAAGACACAAAGGTTTATTTCCTTTAACGGTGAATGCAAAATTTTCCTCCCACTCTGGCTTAAAATTTCTGTTTTCATCTTCATACTTTCGTTTCTTACAATTTAATGACGCCATCTTCCTTCACAAAATTTTCACAGACACTTCTAAAAAATTAAAGTAAAAAGAAACAATAAGCTCCAACACGCGCAACGCAACCAAACTCTACAGCGCCAAGTATCACACTAACATTCCGCTAATTTCACTGCTCGCAACACATCCACACACGCCACAATCACACGATCGCAAGCCACGCCCACTAAAACTAACATTGTCAACACCGGCTTGTACGATTACTGATTATCCAGCACAATTCCTTTGTAATCCTTGCTGATCCGAAATTTCTTTAACCCTTGACTCAAATCAAGCATTAAAATTAGGATTTACATTCTTAACTATATTTACTCACCATGAACATTAAACTTACGTTTTAATCCAGTGGACTCTCAGTTTATACCCGGTAAATAATTATAAAGCTTGAAAATTTTTTATTTACCTTTTATATTAATTGTGGTGCAAAAAGGAGCTTAGCCAACATATTTCCGCGAGCCGCACATTACATATCAGAGAGCCGCGGTTTAACCACCCCTAGCTTAGTGGTTAACGGGCTGAGCTGCAGATCGTATACTCGAAGATTTGCATCGCAGAATACACTACATTTTCACCCATGGACGCGTTACAGCCAATCATATTATTTGATTTAAGGTCGTACAAAGCCCTTGTGTCAAGAAGTGCTACTGACTGGATTTCTTCTATCTTCACCAGCATCAGTATCAAACACCTTGCTTTCTTCTAATGTAATTCGATTTTGACCTCTCATAGCACTTGTTCTTCTCAATACTCTTCTTTTTTCCACTTTCAGCGTAATTTCTTCACTTTCAGTTAATATGATTTTCTTTATTCAAGCATGAATTCCAAGGTAAGCGCCATCTACAAACACCACAAATGAAGCCGTCTCCTATCTTTATATGTTTATGTTCTGACAAGATAGTTTACATATTTCACTTATGAGTATATTTTTTCAATAAGTTTATTTGTTTGTTTTTGAATTTCGCGCAAAGCTACTCCAGGGCTATCTGCGCTAGCCGTCCCTAATTTAGCAGTGTAAGTCTAGAGGGAGGGCAGCTAGTCATCACCACCTACCGCCAACTCTTAGGCTACTCTTTTACCAACGAATAGTGGGATTGACCGTCACATTATAACGCCCCCACAGCTGGGAGGGAGAGAATGTTTGGTGCGAACGGGATTCAAACCCGCGACCCTCGGATTACCTTAACACGCTTGACGATGCCGGGCCAATTAAGTTGCAAGAACTCGTAAAATTAAGAAAATCGATAAAATAAAGGGTCTTTGAATACCTCTGAAACATACTTTAAAACCTTGGAAAATTTCATGATAATCAGAAGACGGAAAGCCAGAAAACATATACAAACCACTTCAGAGTATGGATTACGGATGACAATTTTCTGGCATACCGGATTTGGATCTAAAATGTCGCTTTTGCATAATTTTTGTATCAAATCTAACGACCAGTTACAAGGAGTATTGTATAAAATACGCGCAGTTAAACGCGACAGTTAGTAGAGCTGTTTTGACGATAAGGTATTTTATGAATAATGTAAGTTTTATTGATGTTTAGAGTAATTATTCTAACATACGCTACTTAACTAAAGTTATACAGCTAAACTCAAGTTACTCAGATTTTTAGACCTAACTTACAATTGTTTTAAAGTAATACTAACTTATATTATAAAGTACTAACTAAGGTTGTTAACTATTAAATTTATATAAAAATTACCACAAGTGTTATTTAAGTAAAAATATTATTTACATTAAGATTTGAAACTATTGTTCCTATTGTGGATGAGTCTGAGATAGCTTTGCGGAAGATTACACCATGAAAGTGGGAAATAAGATAAATAATGATGCAAGACACGAAAATAATAGAGTTAGGGTAAAGGGTATTTTAGGGGAGGATGAAAATGAAAGTGGAATTTATAAACATTGAGATTCAAATTAGGTTCAGTTAGCATTCTAGAACTGTGGAAAGGAGCGAGATAATCAAACGGTTTACATTGTGTGTGGGATTGTAGGTGGGGCTATCTCAGAAAATATGCTTATAAAATTACATGTAATGGGGAAGGGAGTTGATGTGTACTGCAAGGTGAGTAGGGGGAAATAAGAATTTTATTTTAGTTTACATTAGGAAGACTGCCAGGAATTATTGTTACCAAGATGCGAGAAAAACTGTAAAAATTATGAGCATGAGAGAGGTCATCTTAATGAAAGTTATTCTGAATTGTGCAGCCTATGAATCTAATAATAAATGGTTGCTAGCCCTTGTTGGACAATGTCTGCAAGGAAGTGATGAGGTCAGGGTCAAGTTTTCATCCTGTTAAACCAGCATAAAGTTCTTATTCCCACAGCATCCAGAAATCGCGGTTGTGGGATGATAAATCTTCCTTCTGGTAACAAGAAGAGCGTACAAGTGACTAAAAATACCCACAGGAGGCAACAACAGTGTTTAGAAAGTCATCAACTGAGTCAAAACAGACTGGATTGTAATAATGTCAAGGTTTTCCATTTACGTTTTTTTTTTTCAAAGTTCGCGCAAAGCTACTCGAGGGCTATCTGCGCTAGCCGTCCCTAATTTAGCAGTGTAAGACTAGAGGGAAGGCAGCTAGTCATCACCACCCACCGTCAACTCTTGGGCTACCCTTTTACCAACGAATAGTGGGTTTGACCGTCATATTATAACACTCCTACGGCTGAAAGGGCGATCATGTTTGGTGCGATGAGGATTCGAACCCGCGACCCTCAGATGACGAATCGAGCGCTTTAACCCACCTGGCTATGCCAAGCCAAATTTACGTTTCCTTTCCATTGTGTGTATGAATCATTACTATTCACCTCCCGTGCTCTTTTAATGTCATGATGTTGCTGGAAGCTCGGCAAGTTGTTTTTCCTTTTTACAAACTTAGATGAGGGTGTGAACTTTTTAAATATTCAACCTTAATTCATGTTTGGATCTGACATTCCAAGTTAGATTAAAAATCAACAAATATGAATTTTTTAAAGTGGCATATTTGACTAGAGCACTTTAATGTTTCTAGTCTCATCTGGGAGCAATTTTTGGTCACATATTTAGTGACCTCTCATATAAAACAGTTTGACTTAGAGGCAAAAAACTTAACAAAATGTTACTTTTCTGACACAAACATCCCTGGAAAACAGCACCAAGATCTATAAACTTTCAGTTTTGAGGCTGATTGGCCTTATATGGATTGACACATTTATTAGGTAAGGTACAGTTTCCTATATCATTGACTTTAAAAGTGCTCTCTGGTGCAGCAACTCTGTATTTCTGAGACGAGGATTTTAGAAAACATTTAATATTCATAACTAAATGAATAGTAGGGTCTCTATTTTCTTGTTAGGTGATGATGATGATGCATCGATCCTTTTTGTCTAGTCATGTTTCCTCTTTCGTATTAGTCCATTATCGAAAGAAAATATATACTAAGTATTTTCATAACAAGAATAGCTTAATAAAAACCCAACTTTTCTACATATAGTCAGTAGCATAATTTCAGATTTTAAAGAAATTACGTAACTTGGGGAGGCTATTACATGTATTGCCAATTTATGGTTCACGCCTATGGCATTGGGAATATAGAAAGACTAGGACTAGAATTTGCTTCCAGGTTTTAAGTGACATGGCATTGTAAAGCATGTTTGACAGTTGAATTTCTGGTTCCAAGAAAAATGCCTTTTGTAGTGCAGATAGGAGCAGTTGAACTTGGAAACTGTAAATTAGAATAATATTAGAACTGTTTCAAGGCTTAGGAATAGAAGTAGACATGAAGCTATTCCGAAAGTTACCCCGTGGGGAAGTTATAGAAATTACTTAGCAGGATATAAAACGTAAATGAAACACTATCAGAGATAGAATTAAAGCAGCAAGTGAACTGATTAGACTTGTGGAATAATTTTCAAATAGGAGTAAATTCTAAAGATGGTTCCACTCAAGCAGGATGTTTGGGGAAGATGTAAAGATATTAATTAAACCAAAATTTGATAATGGCAAAGAAGCTTTAAAAATTTGAAATAAACAAACTACTATGCTACTTAGGACAATGAGGATATTAAAAAAAGGTGGATTTAAGCTTGAATTATATAATAATTTTAGAGATGTATGTTAGATTTAAAGATAGCTAAAGTATAAACAAAAATAAACTGAGTTGCCGTTAGCAATCGATGTGTTCGAAGGAAAATTAAGTTTGAAAAAAACAAAACGTATTATGACACTCATGATGAGCCATATTGTTTATTTATATCAGAAGGGAGGCAGAGAAACGTTTCGGAAAGCAAGTTATAAAGAATACACATTAATCGTAAGTATATTATTAAAATACGTTACGACATTAACGATAATTTAACCAAAACAGAGATAGTAGAGGATATAGGCGCAAATCAAAGAATGAACAATTTAAGTAAAGACTACATGTTATTCAGAGATGGAGACTACTGTTTCATGTGGAGGGTTTCTTTAATTAATAATCCAGATCGGTGTTGACCATGCATAGTATATTGAAAGTTGATAATTTCATGTTGTGTTCCTCCACTGTGTAGGTGTATAGAGGAAACAAAGGGGTTACCCAACCTTTTTTGCGTTTTCATGGAAATTCCTATATATATCTCTTGGTTCTAACTTTTATATAGTGTTTAGAGTTTCTCGCTTATCACGAAAAGAAATGTCTAGATATACCTTTACAGAAGGTATGAGAACGACACTTTTAATCTTTTTCATAATCAAGATCAATTGTCAAAGTTTTAGAACACCTGAAGTCACAATACCCTGCCATTAAATTCACATGCGAGATGACGAATCATATTTTGTATTTTTTAGACATTCTTATTAACCTTAACACTACTGGATTTGTTACATCTGTATAAAGAGGTTTACTGGACTCCATACACAATCCAACAACTTTACTCCGTTAACTTACAAAAGTAATCTCGTGCTTTCAAACAGAGCTTACAATCTGTGTTCCACGTATCGTCACCTACATTCTCAAACTTCCTTTATACATGATTATCTGAAACGTAACGGCTACCTACAACATTTATTAGAAAAAAATTACCAATATTTTTGTAACCAAGAAATTCACAAATCAACCTACACTATCAACCATACCGAAACTTATTATACACTCTAGTTTTCCATATGTTGGTAAACAACGAGTTACTTTAAAAAAAGTCAAATTAAAACATACTTTCTCGTTATTAACCCAACTTGATTTCAAATTAATTTTTAAATCCACATCACGCATACAGAATGTTTTACATATTAAAGATCTCCTCCAAACTTCTCATTGTTCTTAGTTTATTTATCTTTATGGGTATAGGGATTGTAAGGTCTACTATCTTGTCGAAACCAAACGCTTTATAAAAGAGAGAATCAATGAACATATGAGAATTTCCATGGATAAGTACCCTTTGTGTTTCCTCTACACATCAACACAGTGAAGGAACACAACATGAAATTATCAAATTTCAGTATCCTCTGCAAGGTCAGCAATGATCTAGAATTATCGACTAAAGAAACCCTCCAGATGAAACAGTAGCCTCACCCCTGAATTACATGCAACCTTTACTTCAACTGTACATATTTTAATATACACACTATATTTGTTGTTACTTGTCTACTTTTCATGTTTTAGTTTGGTTAAATTATCTTTAATGTTGCAATATCTTCTAACAGTTTACTTTGGATTGATGTAGATTATTTATATTTTGCTTCAGCTATTTAATATGAATTCTGTATAGTTTCGAAACATTTATTTGTCCTTTCTAATGTAAATAAACAATGTTGTTTATCCTAAATATCGTAATCCTTAGTTGCTAAGAGAAGAGTCCCCCGATGGGACAGTGGTAAGTTTTCGGATTTGCAACGCTAAAAGCAGGGGTTCGATTCCTCTCGGTAGAAACAGCAGATAGCCTGGCGTTAAGGGTATTAGGAACAAAATGAGTGAGTTTAGGGCTCAAATTAAAGAGTATGATATACTAAGAATTTCCGACACTTGGAAAAAATTAAAAGCAATTATTTTGAAATTTTACGACATAAGGTAGGTAATAGCATTGGATCTCTTAAAAGAGAGGTGAGGCGTATTTTTAATATAAGGTAAGAACTGCAGTCTGTTATAAATGAAGACATAAATATCAGTCAAGAGATTGAATCTGTGTGGTTTAGAATCAGAATTATTAGGGTAGAAATTTATATTTGATACCTGTTATTGACCATATGATCAGACAGATAATGTCAATGAGATACTGTATAATGATATCAAGATTGTTACTAATAAGTATACTCATGCAATAGTTACTAGACTTAAGTTTTATACAGTGACTGTGATCATATGAAGTCAAGTAGTGAGCAAGAGAGGTTTTCTGAAATGTTCTTCGCCAAATAATCAGAAAGCCAACTAGCAGGGATGACACTTTAATATTATAGTTTACAATTAATGAAAATGTGGTTGCAAAGCTGAAATTAGGAACATCTGGGGAAAGACACTCATTGTATAATTATATTTAATGTTTTGTTACATGTTGAGATAAAAATAAACTAAATTCATTTCGTAAGTTTCAGAAAACCGATTTTGAAACTATGAGACAAGATTAGTAGATAGAGATCTTAAATCAAACTAGTTTAAAATAACTGATAGATTTACAGAACTATGAGAATTAGTTGGTTGATAGGAGTTTGCAAAGCAACATGAACTCCAACGGGGTGTTAATTGTAAAACTAAAAGGAATTTTTTTATATATACTATATTACAAGTGAGCAAAATGTTCATATGGAAATTAGGCTTTTAAAGGATCTCATAGAGAGGCTTTTGTTGAAAAAATTAGATGGCTGAACTTTTAAATGTTTTCCTCTGTTTTCATAAGAAAGGTTGTTGGAAATATTTTTGAGAATCTTAAGGGAAATAAATTGACCTGAATCAAAAAGATTATTATAATCATATAGATTATTAATCTCTTGGTGATCAATGAAAAGTTTTAAAATTAAACATCAGGACCAGAAAAAGTTCGCCAGAGTTTTAATGGAAGTCAAAAATCAAATATATGAGCCTTTTTCTTTCAATTTTGGTACCTCAGTAGAGTGGGAAAGAGTGGGAAATTGCCTGAAGAATGAAGAATTGAAAATGTTACTTCTATTTTAAAAGAAAAGTAAGAGTTGTCTAGAAAATTAAAGCTAGTTAGTCTCACTTCTGCAATGAATCTGATAAAAGAAACTTTGAAAAATCATTGAGTGAAATATGATAACACAAAAGAAAGCCAACATGCGTTCACTAAAGGAAACTTCTGTCTTCTAATCTGTTAAATTTATTCAAGAACGGTCGAAGGAAAGGGTGTAAACTTAATGTATTTAGATTTTCACTAAAAACCTTTAGCCATTAAAATGTATGATACATAGGGAACACCCAAAAACTTTGTTGTAAGTTGCGAAAAACAAACAGCTAATTTAAAACTAATCACTTACGTTTCTCTATCTTCTGAATTATAGAACTACGTCTCTTATTAGAGTTTCTTTTAATTTTAAATCACAAATGTTTAAAAATAACTTTAAAAAGTTTTTGATATATCTCTTGTCTGTCACAAGTCATTGTTCAAGAGGCTTGATTTTAAATCTGTAATTAATAATTAATTTCCATTAGTTAGTTTGTTTGTAATTAAGCACAAAGCTACGCAATGAGTTATCTGTGCTCTGCCCACTACGGGTATCGAAACTCGGTTTTTAGCGGTGTGAGTCCGAAGACATATCGCTGTGTCACAATTTCAATTAGATGTGTTACGTTAATACATTTTATTTGATTACTGATTTCGAAATTTTGCACCACAACATGATAATTTGGGCAACTTGAATGATTTTGAGGTAAGTCGAATCACTTCTTGAAATATAACTTCTTCATAAACAGGAGAATGACGTATTAGATTTGATATTTTAATAATAACCGAATTATGAACTATCTCTCTTAAACACTTACAAATTTGTCTATCTAATCTAACTACCATCTTATTAATTTTTCTATCTATCTAATCTACCTGTCTAGCTGTGAAATCTACATGCCTATCTATCTAATCTGCCTAACTATCAAATTTACTTGTGTAGCTGTCTAATCTAATCTAATCTAATCTATTCATTTATTCATCCATCTATATCTACAATGTATCTAATTTATCTATCTAATCAACCTAACCCATCTATATACTCATCCATCCGTTATATCTATCTATCGTGCTTGTTACCTTTCCTTATAGACTTAAATACAGCACTTGTGAGACGTATTGAATCTTCGTCCCTAGAGGGCGCTTGTAATATTTATGTTATTAAACATGGGTTGAGAAAAAAGACACCGGAGTCTGAAAGACAAAAAGAAAAATATAATATGAAAATGTCGATTCTAAAATAATTCCTAAATACTTTAACCCGAGTTTTCTATACCATTTGCGTCAAACGTTTCTTTTTCTACTAAAACTATAACTACACCGCTAATCCGAGTTTTATTAGAAACTAAATTTCCAGTCAAACTTTGAATGACAACAAAATATTCCTTAAGCAGCACTAATTTTATATTGCTTTCTTGTAAATAAGATTCTTGTAAATTTGGCTTGAAAGAAAACGGGGTCTCTTCTGCATACAATGGCAAATAGAACACAATAAACAATAAGTGGACAAATATCCATGCTAGAGATGTACCGTTTACAGAAAGTCTCGTAATTCATCAGCTTCTTTTCACTACATTTATTAAGGCTACCTTTAGCTGATGACAAAGGTTTTATATAGTGACTTGCTATATAAGATTATTCTGAAACGAAATAGAATTAAATCTCTCTCAAATTCTCTCGTTGTTAACCTGTAGATGACCTAAGAAGGTCGAAATGCTATTCTCTGCTTTATTAGTAAAAGTGTTAATACCAATACCAGCCATTTTGAGATACATATTTATACTTTCTCAACACTGCTATCATGGTAATTACTGATTTATATTGTAATTAAAAATATACATTATTATTTTCGTGGTGATCACTATTACATACAATATAAATTCACGTTATTCACTTGCTTATTATTAATTATATCAAAATTATTCATCTCTTGGGGTTAACAAATTAACAAACATAATTACATCTTGATAATGGAATTATTTAAACACTAGTCCATTTATAGGTCTAGACAAAGCGATATTTTTTTGTTTTTTGTTTAGATTATACTAATAAATTTTTTCTATGACACATCAAAACCATCGAATATGGAGTTTGTATGGATATCTTCATCTGTTGATTCCAAACTCTTTTCATGATGTTACTGTTAAGAAGCTTTGAATTTATTTATTAATGCCCAGCTTCACTTCCTGGCAGATGATAGCTTCACGTGCATAATAAAGTTATTATTATCTGATTACCATACGCCTAAACTACGGTAAGATTTTCCATCTATATATCTTAGCGTTGTAAAGGTTCATAGGTTTAGGCAACTCAAAGTATCATGTACTTAGAGGGCAGTGATCTTTTTTTTCTCTTACTTCGGTACAGTTATGAGCTAATAAAAGAGCAGGGTAAACAGTTATTAATGATCTGTTTGTTTTATTTTCAATTTCGCGCAAAGCTACACGAGGGCCATTTGCGCTAGCCGTCCCTAATTTAGCAGTGTAAGACTAAAGGAAAGGCAGCTAATCATCACCACCCACCGCCAACTCTTGAGCTACTACTTTTACCAACGAATAGTGGAATATATTGTCACATTATAACGCCCCCACGGCTGAAAGGGCGAGCGTGTTTGGTGTGACAGGGATTCGAACCCGCGACCCTCAGATTACGAGTTGAGTGCCTTAACTACCTGGCCATGCCAGGCTGTCATTAATGAAAGCTAAACCCTTTACCGAGCCATCAGTCAGCAACTTGATCTGAAACTCTATGTTTAGCCATAATTAAAGTACACCGTTTGTCAAGTCGCCCACTTCTGCTTCTCCAGAGATGAGAGCACTGAAAGACTCATCATTGGTTCCTCAGTTTATAATATTTTAACTATCTTGGCTACTATACAACCACGTTCATAAACAATTGCATCACATTTATTAATTTCATTTAATGAATTATCTGAGTTAAATAGAACCAAGTTTTATCTTCTGGTTATCATAATGGGCTACAGATCGAAGAGTCTTTGGTTCGAGATGTGATGCTGCTGAACATGCTCTGTGTTATAAAAGCGATAGTTTATTCTGTTGTTTGGTTCAAAGAGCAGAGTAAAGTCCTTGTGGGATGTAATGCTGATGGTTTCTCAACAGTTAAAAGTTCGATATCTTTATTGTGGCTGCTCAGAATACGTGTATGTAAAGCGTCATTCAAAATAAAAATTCCAGTTAAATAGTCGCTTAGAAACAATCTTTCTCTACGACTCCTGTTCGTAGAAATTAAATTTATTGTGCAAATCACATAAATACATATATATGGGTGTTTATAATCATATGTTTTTTTTAAAAATACTGAAACATAGAAATTAAAATAACTAAACAGATTTCAGCATATTTATAGCCAAATGTTACAAATAGAAGTAATAAAAGTAATCGCTAGTGGGTGTATTCACCAAATGTAAACGTCTTTAAAGTTTTTGTTTATTAAAAAATTATATTTATTTACAGTGCTAAAGTAACTTAAAGAAAAAATGTTCATGTTAAAACACATTTCTGTATTCGCTTACGTTATCGTCTGTTACAGCCAGTTTTTGTATTCTCCCTATTCCAGTGATTTCGCGAACGTTATACACGTTTGTTAAAATTACTCCACGTATTCAAACACACTCTCTGATCGGCTGCCTAAGGGTAGGAGTGGGGATTGAGACAATGGTATCATAGTTCCACGAAGTGGAACGAGAGTGTGCACTGCTAGGCCGTCTTGGTATTTGACGACAAAAGTTGTCTGCTACCAGAAAGCTAGTTGCTGGGCGTGATATCATAGTTTGAGTGTTACTCAACACAGAGAAAGTGTTGCTAGACTACGAAGTGGCATCAAAATATGTGTGGTTATAATGAGCGAAGCACCAGAAAGTGATGCAAATCAATATGACATTAACTTTACAGTAACAATCGAAGTGTTAAAATTAATAGTTTATTCTAGTTTGAAACTTCATTTCATAAGTAAAACATTAGATCTGTTAATTTAATCTTATCAACTTTCTAGTTTTCTATTATATATATAATGCGTTATGTCTTACAAAAGGAACAGTGTTTCTATAAGTGGACACGGATTTCAACTTGTCTTGCTTATAGTTTTCATTTACACATTTAATTGTGTTAGTTCGGTTTCAGGTACTTGGCATAGCCAAGTGGTTAAGGATTCCAACTAAATATGCTCGCCTTTTCAGCCGTGAAAACGTTATAATGTAATGGTCAATCCCACTGTTCGTTGGTAATATACTATCCCAAGAGTTGGCGGTAGGTGGTGATGACTAGCTACCTTACTATTAGTCTTTCACTATTTAATTAGGAACGGCTAGCGCAGATAGTCCTCATGTAGCTTTGCAAGAAATTCAAAACGAACCAATAGATGGGTTTCACAAAATGTAGAATCACATGATCATGATCTCTGTACAAATAAGTTTGGAGAGTGTCCTGTTTGTTTTATTCATGTGGATATGTTTTATTTGTGTAAACATTTGATTAAACATTTAGATATTCTCCAAATATTACTACACTAGGAATTATATAGAATGGGCATAATGTATTTTAAAGGAAGATTCACTCTGAAGATATAAAGATATAAAGATAAAGATATAAAGATATGATATTTTTCTGAAGAAGAAAATGATTTTGTGTAAACAAATGAAATTTCTAGGTGCCTTTCAGGACCATCATATTCTGAAAAAAGCTATGATTGCACATACTATGATTGCGTCTTTACTGATAAACAGTTTCTCACTTGTACTTATATACAATAAACAGCAACATTAACTTTTTTCTGATGTTTTAAGAATTAAATACCTTCCTTAGCGAGATCAACTTTGTTAATGCTGTTGACGTTGATGAATTTTCAAGTACGTCTAGATAAATATAAATATAAGTCTGTGTCTCAGTAAGTGTCTTAAATGTTTCATTTGCCTTGTATCTCAAGTTGATCATAAAGACTAAACTACACACATAATTAGCCATCCTTTGATCATTAGTCAGGCTTCGAGTATACTTGTTCAACATCTGTTACGTTTGAGATTGGACATTTCTTCTTCTTCTTCATGTGTCAAATCTGCGGCAGACATCGACCACCATGGCATGTCAGACTTCTCTGTTGTCAATCCTCCTTATCAACTCGATGTTGCTCATTGAGTTCTTGGTTACATAGTTATTGAGGCTGTCGATATATTTAGTTCTTTGACACCCTCTGCTTTTCCTCCCTTCTATTTTTCCACATAGCATCTGTTTCTCTATCCCATTCTTCCCACAGATGTGTCCTAGAAATTCCATTTGTCTCTTTCTTATAGTTTTCATGAGGGACCTTTTGTATCCTGCCAGTTCCATGACTTTCACATTTGTTTTTCTTTCAGTCCATGATATTTTTAGCATCCTTCTAAGGAACCACATTTCAGCAGCTTCTAATCTCTTCTCTGTATCTTTGTTCAGTGTCCAGCTCTCACAGCCATATAAGAGAACAGACCATACATATGATTTCAAGGTGTTAATTTTAGATTGGACATTTACTGTAACTAATAAACGAATAATAAATTTTGAGGTTCTTTGGATAAGTGCAAAAGATGATATATCACATGCTATCGTAACGTCGTTTCAAAATCTGTGTTAAAATTGTCTCGTGGTAAATTCAGTATTTGTTTTCACATAATGTTATACAAATGAAAAATCAACTGTAATTAAAAAGAGCAGAATGTACAAAAGTTGAATGAAAGCTCATCCAGTATTTATTAGTTAAGATGTTTATGTTATATTAATGTATCCTTTGTAAAAAAAAAGAGTTTCAATATGCTTGTCGAGTCTATGATTTTATATGTGGTTGTAAAGTACATTTTGTAATTATAAACAGTAAATGTGATGTATTACAATATGTGAAAGAACCGTATTGTCTGGTAGACCATATCTTTTACCATAAGAAGAAATAAAACTGAAATATTTTGTCAAAACGTTTTCAGATTTTGTTTTTAAAAGTATTAAAAGTAGAATGTATGCACCTTATTTGTGGTAAGTCGTAGGTAAAGTCGTCTTTTTGTAACTTGAGGTTTTGTTAATAAATATTTCAATATGTATGTTACTTGATTAATCTGATTTTTACGTACGTGTATTGATAATAGCATATTAAGATATGGTAAAACACATCACCTTCAAGTTAGATATAAGTTGTGAAATTTATTAGCTCGAATCATTTTGGGGAACTTCTCTTATGATTTATTTATGGCGATTTATTCTATTTGACTAATAACATGGTAGAACAAATACATACCTCAGGTGTTATTACGTTCAGCTGTATGTATTTCATAGAGTAAAATGTTTTCATAGGTAATATATTAGCATCTTTTGAGGTTTTGTTAGCATACATTTCAGTACATGTGACACTCGTTATCTCTATGATTTTAGTAACATATATTAATGATGGCATATTGGGATACGATGAAATACAAGTTTTATACAAGAAAATATAAATCTAGACTTATACTACTTGTTTAAATATCCTTATTAGAAACTGATATTCATGGGGTGTAATTTATCATAAAAGATTAAGCTATACACATGATTGTCTTACACTTGATTTTTCTTCTGTAAAATGACTGAATGCCAATGACCTCAACTTGAGAATTAACCTGTTCTGTTTGTCATACAATGTTTGAAAACTGTTACTATTTGAGTACATAAAAATATAATTCATTGTATTGTATAATAGAATACTATGTCTGATACATTTCACACGATTGTAAAGGTAATGCAGTTTTAAGTCTATGTAGATATCATAAATAGTAAAAGCAACAGGTAGAATGCAATCGATCATAGTCATAGTATCTTTCATTTTGAAAAATATCTTAAACTATACTTCCCGAAAGTTTGTAGACTTACCCTGTCTGATTTTTTGACCGATTGCTGTATATTTGGCACAGTTTAATCTGACTGAGTAAAGAGTGTAAATCGTTTTTCTTGTAAGGTATAACGAACTCGGTGAAATACTGTTATTTTTGTTTTTAAACTGTATTATACAAAAGCTTGCGTACTGAACTGAAATGAACAAGCAGTAATGTGGATATAGTATACAAAGGTTCTATAAAAGCGAATACAGTATTTTATAAATTATCATGTTTATATAAATGGTACATTATTATAACTGAAGTTTTGTTATAAATGTTTCACATTGTTAAATCTCAGATTTTTATTGCAGTTGCAATGATTTATAACTAAATGTTAACTGTTTTTCAGTTATAAACTGTGCTCATTTGTGAAAAATGCATTTGATACTTTGATAAAGTATTAAGTTTAAACGGTGTTGTGTAATAGTAAACATAACGTGAAGGTTTGAAAGATACAGAAATATAACTTTTGCTTTATCTGCCAGTTTTGTAGAAACGAAACCATTACTTGTTCCAGTCTTGTGCAAACATGTCACTTGGTTTAATACAAGAGGTTAAGTTTCTCAACTGGCCATCAGCTGGAAAGCATCAGTCATACGTAGAAAGGGTGATGTTAGATTTTGTATCGTGTCTTTAACGTCTACAGTAGAAGAAAGTTCGTTTATATATTTACCATATTTTAATACAAATCAATAAGCATTATGCCTAATCTGTCAAGAAATAAAATTGAAAACGTTTCTACACAAACGTAAGAATAATAACTCTACAACAGTAATAGTTAAACATAGTAATTAACATAAATGGTTTAAACTTTAATGGAACGAATTAACTTATAAATATAAACATTATATTTAAATAAGAGGTATCTTCAGAGTAAATAAATGTTATATATTAATTACATAAATGAATTGTTTGTTTGTTTTTAATTTCGCGCAAAGCTACACGAGCGCTATCTGCCCTAGCTGTCCCTATTTTAGCAAAGCAGTGTAAGACTAGAGGGAAGGCATTTAGTCATCATTCACCACTCACCGCCAACTCTTAGGCTACTCTTTTACCAACGAATAGAGGGAATGTCCGTAACATTATAACGGCCACTACGGCTGAAAGGGCGAGCATGTTTGGTGTGACGGGGACTCGAATCCGCGACCCCCAGATTAGGAGTTAAGAGCCTTAGTCACCTAGCTATGATGGGCTAGAACTGAATTAGTGATGAGTGTTTTACATGTAAAATGTCAGACAATGCAGTCAGTATGTCATGTAAAATTAAATACAAATGTAAAAACTACAACCATTGTGTTAACTGTATAATAAATATACAATCTGCTTTCTCGTTTAATATTTATGAAAATGATATATTTTATGTGATAAAAACTTTTTCAGCAGTACATTAAACGTGTTTGTAACACTAACCACCTACAGAAACACACGTAACACAGTTAAATTTGTAAAATAAATCTATAAACATCAGTTGATACAAGTTGTAACTCTATGGAAATATAAGCGTACCATCCGGCTTTGTAATACAAATACATTTAAATATGAAAATTTCAATAAAATGAAATGCTGTGTCACGAACCATTTTATTGTTATGCTAACATTTTTATCTACGAGATTTATAATTAAATACAGACATTAATAACGTAACAACAGTTTAAAATACCCTAAGATGAGCTCACGATACTATTGAAATATCTACTTATATAAACACCATTTCCACTAGCAGTACCATATTTGGTAAGGCTATCTGTTTATAGAACCTTAGTAACACTGTCCGCCCAGTAAAACACCTGAAATACAATGAAATATATAAATAAAAAGTGTAAATATAAGTTGAGATAATTTGAAATTTGTATCCAATCCTTTTGGATATAGTAAGATCACCCATATTTGTGAAACTTGTGTAATACAATTGGATATATGAATGAAAACTATAAACATAAACTTAGACAAGTTGAAATCCGTGTGCCTATAGAAAGTGTCCCCTTTATAAAACATACGAAATATATAAGATAAAACTATAAAGTTGATAAGATTGAAATAACGGATTTAATGTTTTATTTCTAAAAGTGAAGCTGCAAACTATATAACATATTAATTTTAAGAATTTTATTGTTACTACAGACTTAAAATCATGTTGATACTCAACACCCTCTATTGACTTGCACATCCAATCAACATGCTTTCTGGTGCATCTTTGAGGCCCAACAATGCACTCTCTACTGAATAACACTCAAACTGTAATATAATGCATAACAACGTAATTCTTGGTTGTAGACAACTTCCATCGTTAAGCATCGTGGTCGCATGACAACTTCCGCCTGTTATGGCCGCCTAGCAACGTGCTTTCTGGTTTTACTTTGTGAAATTATGATTCCATAATCTCATATTTTGAGATAATCAATAATCGTGTGTCTGAACACGCGGAGTAATTACTTCTATATATATACAATGAACAACTATTTTGCAGAGAAGATAAAAAAGAAATCACTATCTTAAAGACAAATAAAGAAAAATGAATAAATGAATAAAAAACTCTTTAGCATTTTTTACATACATTTAATCATCGGACTCTTGTGACTGTAGGCAAAAATGACACCTTGTGATGCCATGTTTAAAGAACACCACTCCTCCCTATTTTTTTACAATAATCTGTCTCTTTGTGAAAGATATTATTCCAATAAACATTTCAAAAGTCTGATTGTAAAGAAGTCCATAGGCTCTGTATATGGCAACCTGAATTGTATCTTTTTTTTTATATACGGAATAGCATAAAGATACTTTCTATTCTCCAGCTGCCTAAAGGATGTGTGGTTGAGGGAATATGTAGTGGAAGGAACTTATGTATAGTGACACATGCTACTTTTGCAAAAGAAGATCATTCTTGATTTTGTGGCATACGGTTGCGTCGGTGATATGGATGGGTTTTATCATTGATGATTTTTGTGTGGATTCACACCTGTTATAAGATGCTGCCACTGCTGAAAGTGTGATTTATTGTAGGTTTCTTTCTGAGTAGTCCAGGTGTTTCAACTTGATCCTTTTACTTTGCTTTCCAGTGCCGTTAAGTGCAAGAGATATTCTCGTCTTGGAAATTCTAAATTCTTGATCTGAAAATATTTGTATGATCTGAATGTATGAATATGTTGCATCGTAAAAGTATATTACACATTCTTCCCAAAGACGATCAATTTTCGGTGGTATCACAGTACTTACGGAAAGCGAAACAATATCTAAGTGCGTTCTGATACCTTACACCCCATCTCGACTTTATATCTATCGGTTGTCATTGTCCCATGTGTGACAGACTGACTATTATACACTGATTTTAATATCTACCTTTCTTTCATTTTAATGAATGTAACGTATATTTTTGTATGTGTATTACGCAAGTCCCGTCTGTTCTCTAAACTTATAGAAGATTCTTGAGATTAAGAATCAACAATATATATTTTACGGAAGCACTAGCGTATCTTCGAATACTGTTGGGCCAAGTGATCTTTCGAGAATGTCGCCTAAAGTTTATAAATCGACGCGCCAAGAAACAATAATAGAATATTGTTGGTTACCTACAGTCAGTCAGTATACTATAAGCCTCGAAACCTATAATTGTGATTAACGCTTATTAATCGAAAAACTACATAATTTTACCATGAACGTTTATAGATTTCAAACATTACAAACCATTCAACTTCAGTGAATTAACTTCGGATGTTAGTATTTCTACGAGAACATAAAATATCTTTGTCGGTAAAAATCGGCTTGTAAGAGATGTTAGGCCAAAGACTAATAGAGCTAGCTAGAATTCCCGTCAAGTGAAGTATAGCTGTGAATAAACAAAAAAGTAATTTGTGCCTCGTGGATTTGAACCATTGATAAAATATTCAATTCCAGATCAGATAGAAGACTGAATATTGTTTGTATTTGTAAAATTTATGTATATAAATGATTACTTGTAATAATTATTTGTAATAACCGTTATTATAAATTGTGTTTGTATATTAAAATATATTTGTGTCAAAAAATAAAACTGAGTATAAATCTTGTTGAGGAGTATCACAAATTTGAAACCTATTGAAGTGCATTAACTTCTAAATTAAGATTAAAATTTCTGGCTATTTTAAATCGTAACATAATAAACCAGAAACTCGTCCGAGATAAATTATAATACGTAACACGTGACTTGTTCATTTGTAAATTCAAAATCTTTATGATATGACATACTCGACTTTCTTCATTTGTAAATTGTAATACTGTTGAATCGCTAAAATATTATTTTTCTGATTATTTTCAATGTCTATACGTACTGTCGAATGTGCTTTATGCTTTTGTCAAAACAGTTCAACTTGATTCCACTTTTGAAGGCTGTGTTCACGTTAGTTCTTGTTTTCCTCTGTATGTGGGTAATAATGGTTTAGTTACTAGAAAACTATGGCGAATATTTATGATACAAAATTAATTCGACTACAAATACGTTTCTTTTTGTGAGAAACAAATATTGGAAATGCTATTTTGATATGCCTGTGGTTTCAAATCCGAAATGGAGAAATTAAGAGGAATGAGAAAAAAACCCTCAAAAAACAGCATCTGCCGTATAATTGACTTATACCACAAATAATATGTCTAATAGTATATAAAAATATTCTAGCAAGACAGATCGATATGTAGACAGACTGATCCAGGCAAATAGTGTAAAAATATTTTGTAGAACTAAGTTCATCTAGCAATCAATAATAACTTGCCATTTTAACGTCTACTTGGCTATACATACGTACGAAGTATGTGATTAAGGTTTGTATAAAATTAGGTGAAAGTATAAAAATTAAAGTGTTAATTGCAGTGCAGTGGCTTTGATGTCGAGGTTTCCTGGTTTGTATCCAGTTACCGATAAAAAAAAAAGACCACGCCATAAAGTTAATGGCCGTGGGTGCGTTATAAGAGTAACGTTCAAATCCCATTATTTGGCTTGAGAATAATAGGCGATGGGCGGTGTTGACTAACTGCCTTCCCTCTAGTCTATGACTTTAAAATTAGAGACTGCTGGCGAAGATAGCTCTAGGTTATCTTTGCGGGAAATTAACAACAAAAAAAACTACAACATTTTTATCAAAATAATGGTGAAGAATTTGAAGAAATGTAAAATTGACACTATTTTCATATTCGACATATTATCCAGCAAATTTCCGATATTACACATGTAAGTATTAGGTAAGCGTAAAGGTATTGCTACAGAGTAAACTTACGTGAAATATTGTAAAGTTAATTCAACAAATAATCCAAACACTTCAGTGTGAACGCGAGAGGTTTCTTACTTCGCTACAAGAGGGCGCCTTAATCTCAATACTTCGAGATATGTTATGTATATATTTTAAAGTTCCTAGCCAAGAGAGCTCAGCAGTAAACTTCGGGATTTGTATCGCTAAACTTGGGTTTAAATACTCGAAGTTAGCAGAGCACAGTAGCTTTGTGCTTAACAATAACAATAGCAAAAGAAAAAAAATATGTTGGTACTTTTATATAGTAATATGATCGTTTTGACCAAGAATACGATGGGGAATCATAAACAATAACAGCAATCTTTCAGCGTGAAGCCGTTTTTTAGACAACCTTTCTTATCTTCTTAGCACTTATAGGCGTCCCCCTTGACGTATTAGGCAAGCTAGTTGCCACTACAATATATGGTTTTGTTTGTATTTGTCATGTTAGGTTGTATAATTGTATAAGACATAGGAAAGTATAAACATTTAGAAAAATGCTACTGCTGTATTGACTCTTCTCATTTTGTGATTTTGTAGGATATCATATAATCAGCAGAAAGAGACATCTGGTGTGCTATTTCAGTAAAACTTTGATCCGAATCAAAACATTTTGAGGTGAACGCTAGCGAATTCAACAAATATTAGTTAGTTTTTATGCTTGAATTGTTGTTCTGAATTAATAATGTGAACATAGCGTAAGAGTAAAATAGGAATCGACAAAAAATCATCTTAAGAACGAAAAAAGAAAACGACTCTATTCTTGCCTTGTATAAATAATAATATTGAGTAATATTCTATTTACCCGGGAGATGGCGATAGCATTTTAAATATTTCGTGTAACAGACAAATGTGTTTTTCCAATAAACAGAATATAATAACAGAAAAATAAACGAAATAGTTTTTGTGAAAAAAATAAAAGCACGTGTCATCACTAAATATCTTAAGAAATCCAAGTGTTCACATTTGGATTTCTCCCAACTTAAAAAAAAAAACAGTGATTAAAGATTTTTTTTTCATATTTCTTTGGTGAAGTAAGCAAGATTCTCGAGAGAGATAAAATTTAATGAAACTGTATTATTAAAAATGAAATAAATAGAGGAAAGCGGAACTAGAAGCACAGATTTGAATTTTAAATATTAGGCACATATTTCTTTTTCCAGTCCTACTATTTACACCTATAAACTAAGTCTAGAACACTAAACAGCTTTTGATTAATGGGTCGTCCGTAATCATATTCATAAATTAATCAACTCTAATGAATCAACAGTAGGTCTGAAAGCTTGTATCACTAAAATACGAGTTTCGATACCCGTTATGGACATAGAACAGATAATTCATTGTGTAGTTTGATGCTTAAAAACAAAAAACGATAAATGGGAGGAATACAAACACAATGTGGTAGGGAGTTAATGTTGTCTGTTTACAAATGAACAAGAGTAGGAAATGTAGAACCGGTTCCCCCTAAGAATAATTCCAGGGAAAGCGAGTCCTATCCAGTAAAAAATAATGATAAAAATGTTAATTAAATTAATCACAAACACTAATATTTTAGATGTATATTACATGGTTGAAATCTTGAGATCTGTAGACTTGCGTGACCTCTTTTACAACTAACTCAAAACGAATAATAATACAGTGAAACCTGTCTAAGCTGGAAACTGCATCGGGCGGAAACTGTACAAGCCGGTAATATCAAAATTTTGTAGCATTATCTTATAAAAGGCCCTCTATATGGCGGAACCTGCATAACGCAAATGGAAAACTACCTTTCATCTACCTCATCTATAAACTAGTAGGATTAGAACCTGAATAAGGCGAAAAAATGTTTTTGATCAAATATTAATTTCTTATTTAATTAATAATTTGTTTAAATATTAATAAATTATTGTGTAGTTAATAATTTGTTTAAATATTAATAAATTATTGTTTAGTTAATAACTTGTTTAAATATTAATAAATTCTCGAACATTTTGTTACAGTAAGTATTGGTTAAATATATTCTGTTCTTTTTTTTTCTGCCCTCATTATTCCGGAGGTCGCTATTCGAAAGAACGATTGACTGTACTACTGTACTTTTGGTCGCATTCGCTGATGATAAACTTAGAGAAAATCAACGCTGTTTTAAAAATTTAAGGAAGAATCAACTACCTTTGGAATGGAAAGCGAATAATAAAGCGTGGATGACAAGTGCTATATTCGAGGAATTTGTGAACAAATTAAACAATATAATGGAATTAGAAAATAGGAATATTCTACTTTTCCAAGATAATGTAACTCGACACCAAAAAGTTCAAGTTTCAAATGTTCGTTTAGTCTTTCTATCTTCATGTACAACATCAGTTCTACAGTCACTAGATAATGGAATTATGCAGTGTATTAAATTGAAATACAGAAAACTGATGCTTCAGCATATTACTGTAAACATGGAAAACTGTAAGAGAGCATTTGAAATGAAATTGAAAATTGACGTGTTAGATGCAATTGCATTTTTAAGTCATTCAATCAAATGCGTAATAAAGTGCTTTCGAAACTGTGGATTTATTTTTGATAATGGCGGAGATTGTGGAGAAGTGGTTTGTTATGATGATCCTTGTGAAATCCAAACTCTCATTGAGAAGATTGATGCAGATGATTCTGTGAACGCGGAAAGTTTTGTGAAAGTTGACAAGAATGTTTTAACAGAAACTGAAGAAAATGATTTAAAATCTATAACAGAATTGCAAGATGGTGACAATGTGAGAGATTCAGAAGATAAACAAAATGGAAAAGATAATGAGGAAATAGAAATTCCTACTTCATCGCAAATGTTAAGCTATATTAACGCTATCAAATTGTTTACAAAAATGAACTTCGTGAAAAGGTCGCAGAGTTGACGTTCTATTTTCACCGCATGAGAAAGGCTATTAAAAAAACTAAACAGTTGAAATTGGGCACTTTCTTATAAACAGTATAATAACTTTATTCACAAACGTCTTATTTCCCTTGAGTCAAGCAAGTATAACGTTCCGCTCAAAAAGTATATATAATTAAGGAAATGTTTGTTCACTGTATAAGACGAAAATTCTATTCGGTCCCGTGCGATTCCGTCTTAGACAGGTTTTACTGTAATAACACATAAGGTTGAATAAAGTTATCAATATTAAATGTGCTACATGCTGCGGCGTCCTGTTGCGTTATCTAGTGGTCATTTTCTACAAAATCATTAACAAAGCGTCGAAACAAAGGACATTGTGTGGGATTACTTTGTTTCGTTTTTGAATCAAAGAAAGAGACATCGCAGTTTGCATAACCCGTTCTAACCTCGTCTTTATTTTACTGGCCGTAGACTCACATTTATAACTATGCTGTTGTCATAGTTTTTATACAGTTTACATTCTAAAAATGGCAATTGATACCCGGGTAGAACCAGGATCAGGCTGTGCAATTAGAGATCCGTTGATTCCCGGGTTTAAACTACCCGTATAGACGTCTACTTTTTAACGTTAGAAATGTTCAGCTCTTTCATTGGATTTTAGATTTTTATTTTTGAAAAGCAGATGGCCAAACGTATCACGAAAAAAGCCAGGTTTACTAAAATCTTACAAAAACTGGCGAAACGCAAATCGAAAAAGTAATTTCTTAGTAAATCTGATATATCATTTGTGACACACTGATTCATAGAACTGAGTCTTTATTTACATTTTGCTGTCATTAACCACTTTTAAAAAATCGTGCTTGCCCAACAGTTAGAACAGCATATTAGAGATCTACTGTAACACGTACTGGTGTTCTTTTATCTTGATGCTTTTAATGTTATTGCCCTTTTATAAATAAAATGACATGCCACACTGCAGGTATAATACATTTGTATATATATTTCTATGTAATGATTGTGAATTTTGTGTATTACGGAGGAGCACTGTCGCATTATATTAAATGATTTTGAACATCCGAATTTGCAAGTCACGTAACAACCACAGCCAATATATACCAGAACCACCTTTGTTTTCGCTGTTTGTGATTATGAAGATAAGATAATGCCTGTAAAAATTGATTGTTTTTTGGAGGTGCATGTACTGGCCCTTTCTGATGTAAAATGTTAACATACTCATATCACTTACATGTAGGCAGATCAGAGATTTACAATTTCCAAGACGAGGATATTTTTTGTAGATAACTGACATTGAAAAACAAAGAAATATGGTTCAACTTGGTGCGTTAGGACCATCAAAAAAGAGACCTGCAACGAGTCGTATCCCCAGAGAATATAAAAAACTAGTGTATTGTATTGTACAAAGCAAGAATGTGTTAACGCAAATGTCAGTGGCTAAAACTGTTCATGTGAATCAGACAACAGTATCCAACCTATCAAGAAGGTTCTCCCTCTGGAAAAGCGACACAAGTTCATTCCATGATATATCCGTTCAACTATTACATACCTCACGTAGCTAGAGAATGGAACATGTACTGACGAAAACATACCAATCAATTCATGGATTTCTATGTAATGAAACTATTAAAATAAACCCTTGGAAACAGTGGTTCTCGTACAGTAAATGGATTATGAAAAGCAAAAGGGAGGAAGTAAGTACTTTTGACACGATGTCATTACGGCAGTCAACTAGAGCATAACTTTATGTGGCAACATGGACTACAATGAAGTGGGTACTGATGAGGTTTGTAACAGATTTACTATCATGTATTTATTTTTATATTGATGTTTGTTTTAGTTACATGTATATTTGGAGGTGCTTGTAGCTTACATTGGTAAATGAGTGTTGCCTGTTTTCTAAATTTATAAAAGATTATCGAGTGTAAAAATCAACAATGTACTATGTATGTATGTAATACTAATGATTGCCAGCTGAATGTTCGAGAACCTCACTTTAAATTTTAGACATCGCAATACGCGGGGGAACAGCTTTAATAATGACATTTGTTTGCTACAGTCAGTATAATATAAACCTCGGAAGTTATAACTGTGATAAACGCTTATTAATAAGAAAACTAGATATTTCACGAGGAACGTTTATAGATTTTGAACGTTATAAGCCGTTCAACATCAGAGAATTAGCTTCGAACGTTAGTATTTCTACTAGGACATTAGATATATTCCTGGATGAAAAGCAAGCTTATAAACCGCGTGAGGCCAGCCAAGAATAGAGCTAGTTAGCTTCCCCGTCAAAAAAGCGTATCTACATTGAATTAATTATTTCTCAGTGAAACTTTCATAAAAGATGTGTGTAATTTTGTAACACTCTTGTATATAAATCATTATTTATAATAACCTTTATCATAAACTGTATTATTGTTTCTATTTTAAAATACATTACATTTATGTTAAAAAAGAAAATTATGTGTATCAATATTGTTGGCAAATATAATAAATTTTATACATATTGACATTCAATTAACATCTAAATTCAAGTTACAATTTCAGACTATTTGAAATCGTAATACTTTTCAGAGATACATTACAACACATAACAGGTTCTAAAGTAGTTTTAATATAAAGTACTTAATCTCTGTATTTATTGTGAGCACTATTACCAAGATTATCTATAAAACTATGAATATCACTACTGTAGATTGTGATTTTACTTGTTGGTGGTGAAGAATGATATTCGGTTAAAGCGTAAAATATCACATACACTTTCTGGTGGAAGATATTGGTCTGAGAAAGTGCATACACGCGAAAATGCTGCAAATTATGGACGATCTCTGACAAAAATTGTACAAACTAAATAGTTTCAAAATATGGTGTGTAGCTTATCTGGCGAATCTACAACAATAAACACCTGAAAAAGCCACGTGATATGTAATTAATGAATCGCAAAACCTAAACGGTTGAAAAACATTACGTGATGTGTAACTAACAAATCTGCAGGAACTAAATGAGTGAAAAACACTATGTGGTGTGTTGTAAAGGAAATAATGTTAAGAAAGCGTATTTTTCGAAAGTATACTTTCAATATTTCACGTAAAGTTTCATTTAACATTATTTTCTTTGCAAGCTCATAATAATCACAATTTTACTCAGTGCATTATTTCATTATTTCTTATGAAACGCATGTTAGTTGACAAGTGGAGATCGTTCTGCAAAATATCAAATAAAATACTGTCAAGATAATTGGTACTAGATAATTATATGCAATTTAGCAGGGTCCACCATTTTCTTGGGACCTCACCTTCTTTACTTGTACTTTAAAATAAATACAAGAAACCAGACACGCGCGTGAAAAAAACCACGTGACATGTCTAGCACTGATAACACGTTGCATGCGCCTATTGTAAGAACGGCAACAAATGCAATTTTAATTGGTAAGCGAGAAAAAGGGATACTTCTCAAATGATAATGCTCATTCAGGGTCCAGGGTGTAGCTGATCCTCTCAAATCACTTGACGAAAAAGAACGACCAGATATCGGACAGACCGGTGTATTCCAAGTTGACAAATTTTATATTAATTTAACTATAAAGAGCTGATGATAGGCATACACAGTAACTTGTTCTTTATTGCAAAGAAAAGAACGTATTGATAGCAATTTATAGGTTAAAACTTACACAAAGCTTGATGTATTTACCCATTCCTCAAAGAGAAGTGTCCCTTACAGGTACCGCTACCTATCGCAATTTTCTATCCTACGATTTATTTATTCTGATTTCTAGTACGTATAAACAATAGAAAGGTTAACATTTGTATTAATTAATACTGGCATTATTGTGATCAAGATTTATTTGGTAAAATTCGAGAATCAGAGACATAGGAATGCTATTAATTAGAAGTTTCGAAAACCAGGGACAGGCACAGGGATATTTGACACTTGTCTTTGCAACTCAAGCAGTCTCAGAACAATTTTTAAGAAATGGGATATCAGCAGGAGTCTTGGATTGAATTAAGTGCTGGAATTTATAGAAAGAAGCAAGTTGAAGTGATATGAAGGTGTCAAGCTGATGAATGAACAAAGGAACCCGAAGAAATATATATAGAGAGTATATCAATCAAAAGAAGGCCCACAGAAGAGTGAGACGCAGACAAGATATTGAACAAGCAGTTGAAACAGAGAAGCAACACTGGAAGAGATAGAAGAATAAGAACTATATTTAATAGGACTGTTTGGTAAAGTTTCCGAGTTTATAGAGTTAACAGGCCTAACAGGAGAAAGATAGGGGCGGAAGTTTAAAAGAGAAAAACTGATACTAGCTCGTGGAAATTTGTTTTAAATGCTCAAGCAGAGTACTTGTTATTTGAGTTCTTGTACACTGAACTAACAGCTGTTCCTACTAGTTCAGTAACGATACAAGTAATAAACTACCGTCCAATCAGTTATGTTGTATACGTTATTGCTGATTAGTGAGACGGTCAGTAAACCACCATTCAGGAAATATTAGTAAGCGAACTTCCTATTTAAAAATAACTTCCAGCGAAGTCTCTATTCAGTGTCTTAGCATTAAGCTTAAAGACTTTTAATTGTAAAACTTTAGATTTAATCCTAGCGGAAGGCACAGAGCAGATAGTTCATTATGCAGATTTGTAATTAACAATAAACAAGTTTTTATCGATATATTTTTTTGTTTTTGTTTAGAATTTCGCGCAAAGCTACTCGAGGGCTATCTGCGCTATTCATTCCTAATTTAGCAGTGTAAGACTAGATGGAAGGCCACCCACCGCCAACTCTTGGGCTACTCTTTTACCAACGAATAATGAAATTGACCGTACCATTACAATGCCTCACGGCTGAAAGCGCGAGTATGTTTGATGTGACGGGAATTCGAACCCACAACCCTCGGATGACGAGTCGAGCGCCCTAACCAACTGGCCATCCTGGATCTATATTTTTGTGAACCTATGTTGTTCTGTACCTTCACGCATTGGTTGCCAGTTCTAGACTTACTCGCAATATGATGTTGTGTCCTTAAGTAAAATATTTTATCCTAATTATTTCAGTCTATACAGCTGTATGATAACCACCATCTAATACCTGAAAGGTTAACTTGCAATGGAGTGACATCCCCTCACCAGCAGAAAACAACGCACCTTCTCAGGTCATTTTCAGGTTAAGAAATTAATAATACTATAATAATATTAATTAATAACCTAACATTTAACTGCAACGCTCCTACAAGCCTGTATCCACTTACATTCTCGTCCCTAAGACGTGCCCGGCAACGATCAGTTGCAAACACTCTCTTTGCTAGCCTAAAGATGACCTAAGAATGTCAAAACGTTATTCTCTGCTTTATTAGTAAGTGTTAATACCCATACTAGCCGTCCTGAGATACATTTTTATTTCAAATGGGTTGGTTTCTCGTCATCACAAAAGCACAAACTTTCAATGGTGCGCTTTTTCTTCACTATGGATACCAACATTTGCATCAGGTTCATGGGACAAAAAAATAGAAGAAAATTTATTTAAATAATCTCTCATAAGAATCACTCGTAAATGTGGCATTTTAAAGAAAAGAGCGAGGGGGAAAAATCAAATCAGATCTTAGTTAGAACTAAAGGGGCACACAGTAGAAGGCATATTTCCGCTACGCCACGCAGCGTTGATGATATTCGACTCTCAGAAAGTAAGAAAATGTGTCCATATGTCCTTCGTTATAAACGGACGTGGATCGTTTTTGAATAGACAATGAGAAATAATATTCTACATATTTCCACCTAGTTTCATCAAAACCCGATCATTTTTAATTGAGTTACAGAGCAAAAAATAGTATGAAAAATCGTTCCCCATGTTAACAGATAGGGATTTTTTGTGACCTTGTACTTTGACACTGACTTTCCAAAAACTAATCGCTTCTAAGTTGAATCGTAGCTCACATACGTACGAACTTTGGTCCAAATCCATTCAGCTGTTTTCGAGACATCTTGCTGACTAACACACACAGGGATAAAAACTTAACCTCTCTCCACCTTCGTTGATGGAGGTAAGCATTACAAGAAGATTCAAATATAGAAACATGATAATTCGGTTATAAAATTAAAATAATAAAAATTAATGGTAGACATAAATCTTCGACCAATGAAAAAGTTCCAATATCATATGATTTCTTTAAAACTGCAGAAATGTAAAACCGAAAGCAAAAAAAAGTTTTCAAAACCCTGTACGATGAAATCCATGAAACAGAATAACAAGTTCCGGATTGTAATGTTATTGGGTTATCATTAAGTTTATTTTAACTGAAATGAAACAATATTTAAAGTTACGACAGTATAATTAGAGTTACACATAATATTTTTGACATAAGTGAATTTTCGTATTGAACATTGATAGCTTACAATCACGTCTCTCAAAAGGTTTAATGGAAATCAACAGCTTTATTACCAGCTACACCATTATGTAAACAATGAAAATAAAGATCTAAACAAATAACGAATAGAAACAAATATTTCAACGATGAAAAGAACAAGCTAACCGAGCATGACAAGAGCAACTAATCCACACCTTCTCTATAGGAATATTTCGTCTGTTTAATATTTTCTTACTTTAAAGAATTCAATTAAGATGATGTATATTTCTATGAGTACAGATAGAAACATACCTGAGAGGTAAGGAGGGAAATTTAAAAAAATGTAGGTATGGGAAGCAAGCACATCAGTGAACAACAATAGTGTGATAGATTGGTTGAAATAAGTCTTGTTACATACATTCACGTTGCTCTAAAAATCTTTCAATGCAACACACGTTTCGAGCTACAATCTAAGGAATTATGCGTAACACCCACACTATCTAAGACCACCTTGTTGCCATTGAGAAAACTAATTTCCAACTCATTGTTAGTTTTTATGGGTGGAGAGTTTTTGCTTACGTGTCTTCATTTATTTCAGATAATCATAAACACATTTAAATACATTTAAAGAAAAAAAAAAGAAAAGAACAAAACTGAGTTCGGTTTGTTTGTTTTGAATTTTGCGCAAAGCTACCGAGGGCTATCTGTGCTAGCCGTTCCTGAATTAGCAGTGTAAGATTGGAGGGAAGGAAGCTAGTCATCACCACCCACCGCCAACTCTTGGGCTACTCTTTTACGAACGAATAGTGGGATTGACCGTAACATTATAACGCCCCCACGGCTGAAAGGGCGAACATGTGTGGTGCGACGGGTATTCGAACTCGCAACCCTTAGATTAGGAGTCGAACGCCTTAACCCACCTGACCATGCCGGGCCAACTCAGGTCGGTTATTATAGTGTTAGCAAGAACTGAAGTCTTTATAAACTGAGTTCTAAATACGAATTTCTTTTTATTCTGAGGACCGGAGAAACATATTCCCATCTATTTAATATTCAGCTTGGTCTAATAAAATGTCACTTTCCCTCAAAACAGAATACGAATGTAAGAGCAACACATTATAGAAGTATTATTATTTCTGAACATTTAAAGTACATGTTTTGCGCCTTTATGTTCGTACTTTGTTTTGCGATAAGCTGTACATTTCCTGATCTTTCAATACTCTTTGACGACGATACAGATACCATAATCTTTCATCTATGTTAAGCCCAAGGATTACAGCGTTCCTTCTGTTTTAAGTGCATGATACAGTCAACTAAAAAATCGAATATAAATCAGAATACCATTATATATTGAATGTTTCCATCAAGTACAATTCTACTACCATATAATTATTTTAGGTATTTGTTACAAATGTGATATTCTAAACAATTCCTTGCTAAGGAAATTTTTGTTTTTTGACAGACTATTTGATCACATTTTACATCCACCATTTTTAATTTACATATATTCCCGTTATTGGTAATTTACTCATCGGAGAAAATATACAATATTTTAGTTTCACTTTTTTATTATTGCTAGAAAATTATACCAATACTACAGAAGCGCGGAAGAGACAAAAATACGTTTCCTCAGTGGTACAGCAGTAAGTTTGCAATCTTACAACACTAAAATATGTGATTCGATTCCCAGTGGTGGGCAGTGTGAACATAGTACGTTATGAATTAACACGTTCCCCGTTGGGACAGCGGGAAGTCTTTGGATTTACAACGCTAAAATCAGGGGTTCGATTCTGCTCGAACAGCAGATAGACTAATGTAGCTTTGTTATATGAAAAACATACAATGTATTAACACAAAGCTTAAAATCGGTGCTTTGAAACCGATACTTAAATATGATGAAAAAATTAATAACATGGCAGTTGTAAAACTACTGCAACAGGTTATTTTTTTTAAAGAAAACATCATACATTGTGTTGTAGTTATCATACTTACCTTAAAAATGTTTTTATTGTACACAATCTTTTTATCTTTTATAAGATTGTTTTATTAACTGTCTAGCTTTTCTTTTATAGACAGCTGTATTGGGCTATCGGCTGTGTCCACAGAAGGGAGTCGTGCTCCTGGTTTTAGCATTGTAAATCTGAAGACTTACCGCTGTCCCACCGGGGGACAAACTTAAAATGCTGTCAGCCTAGCTCAGTGATGTGGATGATATTCATTTTGTTATGAATATTACCCAAGTTAAAAAACAACAACTATAAACACATGTATGTATAAATATAAATATTTGGCCGTAATGACGAAGTTCGACGAGTTGTTTGACGTTGCGGTGTTAATTCTTGAATAGTTCCTTTTTTCGTCACATGAATTCAAAAGCTTGTTTTTATTGCAGGTAAATAAAAGGTATAAAAATGAAACTTTAAAATAGAAGTCACATGTCGAGTGTGAGGTGGAGAAAGGAATATGCAGCCGGGAGTTTCTGAGCAAAGCAATGAATATCTACATCTGATTTATCCCTTTCTAACCGCCTGTCATTAATTGTACGAGCTATGCCAGTTTGCAGCTTTTATAATATAATTCTTGATTCAACCAGCACAAACCTAATCTCCTCTTTGTAATATAAATCACAGATATATTTATAATGAGGAAATCTCTATGGTGTGCATGTTTTGATATAAATAGCACGCTCGCTTTTTCAACTAATTATCTGTTGGATGATATTATATTAATCAAGCTGGAAGGTGATTCGAAGGTATAAACGTAACAGATTTTCTTCACTTATTATCACATTAGTCTTTGCACTGACATAGGGGTATAACTGGGGAATATAAAAGTAAATGATATAAGCAGATATTTTAGCTCTATGGTTAAATTTCCCTTTATAAGATCTGAATTACACACGACAAATTAAAGGGTGAGGAGTAAACCACAAATAATGATAGGTTTTGTAGAAAAACACTTGATCAAAATACTGAACAGTTGTATAGTGTATAACAACAGCAAACTCGATAAAACAACACTTTAAAATTGATAAGTCGAAAGACATTATTCGTAGTTAACACACTATTGTAGCGCATTCTTAGTAAACTAGAAACATTGGTTTTAAATGACTGTTAAACCTTTTGTAATGTTTTACCAATAATATTAAACATATATTTAATTTAGGTATCTTAGGCGTTTAATAAGGTTTTACATAACATCAGTAGACGAAGCTTGTTATATTAATATTTGACAGTTGCTGTTTCAGCGCAAGATACGCGATGAGTTAGTTATATGTGCTCTGTTCACCGCGAGGACTTAATCTCAGATTTTAGCATTAAGTTCAAAAACTTACCGTTGACTCACCGGGGGACACTTTTGTAGTTTATAAAATTCTTGTTATTTTAAAAAGTGTTGATTATCATCATTAAATAATTTAATTCACTTTAATAGTATCTACAAGCTGTTTACTATTAACAAGCTGGAGTACCCGTCCCCTGGATGGAAGCTATGTAAATTTATGAATAATGAAAGATTATTTTAGGACATGAAAAATTGCTTTCCTTATATGTAATTGTAAAAAACACGCATGCAAAAATGTTCATAAAAACTGCAAAATACAAAACTGAAATTCTTATGTATTTCCTCATGGACCTAATCAACCATCATACCAATTCTGGTGAAGGTCCATCTACACCCTGCGAAGTAGTTACATGAATATACAAAAGACAGTACTATTATATTTATACATATTTCTAGCAATCAAATGTGCAAAAAATCAAGGTGTGATATTAAACAATATCATTAAATCGAGTAATGTTACATATAGTGAACTGATATCTAGTAAGCATGATATTTGTAAAAAAATAGAATAACTTTGTGATTCCATCTGACGAGTTGTTCAAAATGTCATCGTTCAGTTCATAATAATAATAACAATAATAATAAAGGTGGTAGATAACCTGTTTATGTTTTTACTGATACTTGTGATAAACAGTGTAACTATGCTCAATATGTCATAAGAAAGTATTTCAAGTAATATTTTAATACCATTTTCTGAAACACAAATAGTAACCTAATAGTTCCAATACTTCACTAGTTCTCAGGTGTTTAACACTGTAATACTAAAAGCGATTCACACTTTTGTTTGTGAATCTTTTAGCCACGAATAGTGGGATTGACTGTCACATTATAACGCCCCCACGGTTGAAAGGGCGAGCATGTTTGGCGCGACGGGGATGCGAACTCGCGAACCTCAGATTACCAGTCGCACGCCTTAACACGCTTGGCCATGCCGGACCCCTCACACTTTTGATTGTCGTACATCAGCCCAACTAATGAATTATAAGTTTAAACGAAATGTTTTCAGGGTATAGATCTAACGCTGTTTTTTACATACCTTTAATTCGAAATCACTAATGAGCTAGTGGATGGTTGCGAGCTCTAGGCTGGTCGAGGTTGTGCTGAAGTGTCTTGAGTAAGAAACTTTATCTCCCTTATTCCAGTCTACCCAGCTGTATGTAACAGCAGTTAGCTGGAGGTTAACCTGCAATGGTCTAGCATTCTGTCCAGCCTCAACATTTTTATCTGCTTGTGTCACTTGAAACCAGACTTTGAAAGCATCAACCTTACGTGCTTTGTAAAGTCACAGCAAGGATTTAACAGCAACAAAAATTATCTGCAGTCTGGTTATTTTTATCACAAATATTAGGCCTACTAATTTTACAGCTCTGCCATATTTCATTGTTTAACACCAAGGTATCCAGGATGTTTCTATACCTAACCATGGTGTATTCTCTAATGATTATAACAAATAAACACCACGGTAAAATCGCTTAGCTTTGTGTGTATATGTGTGCACAGCTGTTTTTATCAACAACACGATCTGAAATTGACATATTTAAATAATTAATTAATCATGGAATAAACATACTTTTGAGTTTTTTGAAGTAATGCTATAATTATATCTTTCAGTGGCGGCGCCAGGATATTTTCATTGGGGGAGGGGTTGAGGTAAACTGTGGAGGGGCTTCCCAAAATGCCATCAATATAAAGTATAGATGGTAAATTATAATAATGTAAATACAAAGGTACATTTCAGAAATGTGTGCTATTTTGAACTACGTTTTCAATGCAGTTTTAATTGGAAACTCATACTCTGATTAATAATTCATTATTACAAATTAGAAATAATCTGTTTATGAAAATATGCGTATATGTAAAAGAGAAAGCTCACCTAAATTCCACCCAAGGTAATACATAATAATAAAGAAAATCAAGATTAGCTTAGATTGAACATTCAATATACCATTAAGAGTAAAGCTATAAATCAAAAGAAATATAACATAAAGACATAGTTTACATAGCAGAAACGAATTATCCCATGTGAGGTTAATACACTCTGAGGAAAAGTAAGGTCACTATCAGGCTAACTATCTTTCATCGTGTTTTGTTTAGAGTCAATATTACTTCAAAACAATGCACCTGTTCTGATGATTGGCAGCGAATGTGTTTCTAACAGTATCAATATCGAGTTGTTTTGTCCTCCTGGAGTTTACTGATAGGACAGCAAGGTTGCTGGTGCGGTTGTTACCATTGCTGTTGCGCAAGTATGTCTTAAGAAGCTTCAGACATGAGAAACTTCTCTCACGGGCAGCTGAAGTGACAGGCAGGGTCACAGCGATGCATACAAATTTGTGGAGATCCATGAAGGCATCCTTGTAAGGTTCCAGCATGGATGCAAGCTCCAATGGTGTGGATACTTCCTGCCCCTTGTCTTTCTTCATGGCAATTAGCCGGTTCAACTGGTGGACCTCCACTGCGAGGTCATCCTCTGCCACACCGTAGTTTGCTGCCATTCCTAAGAGTGCTTGCTTGTCCAGAAATGTGTAGTGTTTGGGGTTCAATGCAGTTGCACCCATCAGAACACTGCAGGCATCAGAGGAAAATCTTCTATTCAGCTCATTGAGCATCCTGTCTATGATGGCATAGAAGGTGTGTCTCCTGGCAACTGATGTTGGTTCATTTCTTTGGCCAGCCAGTACTAGATGTGATTATGAATTCGTCCAGGTGTCTGGGGGCAGATCGCTGTCCACCTTAACGCACCGTCTCAGTGTGTATTCCCACTTTCTTACATATATCCTCAGCAGACTCTTCAAAGTCTTTCCATGCTGCTTCAGTTCTCATTTCTGAGAGACCAGAGATGACAGATTGTAATAGGTCCTCTGCAGAGGCAAGCTGCAGGTCAGGTGACTGGAGGTGGCTTGATAGCTGTTTTGTCGTCAGCAGTAGTTTTTCTATGGCCACTAGACTGGTTACGAACTGCTGATCTAGGAGGATGCACAGGCCCTTTGATTCAGTGGCTCTGTGGACATTGTCCCCCTCCACAAGATGCTTTAGGGTTGTCACAATGGCAGGGAGGGTTATTTTCACAGCCAGACAAGCAGCATGTTAGCAGGCCCATCTTCTGTCTGACAGTCGCTTCAACTCTGGTTCACGGGTTCAAGCTCATTCTGTTCCTTCAGAAATTCTTCATGCACAACCAATGTAGAAAAGAATTTGTACAGCTTCTGAATTGTCACAAAGAAATCTGCTGCAGCCTGGACGTTGTGCACACAATCAACTAGCACAAGGTTGAGCCTGTGTGCATAGCAGTGGACATACACAGCCTGAGACACCTCTCTCCTGAACCTCTCCTGTACGCCACTGATGTGCCCTGACATGACTGCAGCTCCGTCATAGCACTGGCCAATGCAGACATTATGGTCAATAACACATTTAGCCAGAGTCTCCATGATTTTCTTGAGCAATGAATCTGCATCCAGACCCTCAGCAGCTGTGAAGTCCAGGAACTCCTCGTGAAAGCTCTATTGGTGGAGGTACCTTACCACAATAAACAGCTGTTCTTGTTTGCTCACATCCTTTGTTTCATCCATCATTAAAGCAAAATGCTCAGCTTCCATGACCTCTTTGCTGATATCTTCCCTGATCATTTCAGCTATGATGTCAAGCAGTTCGTTTTGGATATCATGATGCGTGTACTTGGCATTGCCAGGACTACTCAGCTTTTTCTTCACGATTTCATCATACCTGGAAATCATGTCAAGAAGTTCCAGGAAATTGCCCCTGTTATTTGACTGACTACCTTCCCTGTGACCTCTTTGGGCTTCATTCTGGCAGGCTGTGTAGAGCAGTGCATCTATCACAGCACTTATGTAATGTCGGTTTTTCTCCACAGTTTTAGTATGGCTTGCATCGAGAGCATGTTGGATCCTTGCACCCTTTGTTTTCTGCAATTTAAACTCTGCCCAAGCTTGCATGCCAAACTTGTGTCCTGCACAGTTACCATGGGACTTCAATGATGTGGTCGCCTTCTTCCAGTTCCGGAAGCCTTCATCGGTGAAGGACTTCTCAGTTTTACTGAAGTGTGTGTGACTGAAAAGATGACATGCGAAGCAGAATGCAGCATCTTGGGTCACAGAGTACTTCAACCACGAGTGCTGATCACGCCAATTCTTGTTGAATGACCTTGACTGGCCGCTGCATTCTGAGGCCGGGTATCTCTTCAAGTCTGGAAGCTGGCTCAGATCCTTGGGTCCTGATGGTAGTTTTTAACCCTGGGTGTGAGTGGTGCCCTCTTGCGGCTGGGGTCCCGCACTAATCGTGTCCGCATTCTCACCATCACGATCACCCCTTTCCTTCTCACTTGCACCACATATGTTTGTAGGACCATCTACTCGCTGCCTCTTCTTGGGTAGCAGGAGGTGTTGCATAATCAACCCTATGTGTAGTATGACCGGTTTATGTTTTGGTGGGTGATGTCTGACTCCTGTTTTGTGTGTTGGTGTCCTTGTTTGAAAAAGAGTCGCTGATTTTGATTTCCTTTTATTAATCCAAACTGAGTGTGTGTTCCAGTGTGAGGCCGAGTTCCAGAGAGAGCGAGAGCCGCGTAAACAAACATAACTCTCTTTTATACAGAGCGCGCGAACGTCAAAGTGACTCCGAGCCGGCTGACTGCTAGTGCCACTTCTTACTTCCAAGTTGTGTTAGTTTATATGAAACGAATGGGAATTTCTCTCCTTATATAGGCATTAGGGCTTACAAAGGATATTCATTTTAAACATCGAAATTGAAGGAAAAAAGATATAACATAGATACTATTGGGTCATTTCATGAATAAGGAACAAATAACAACTAAACATAGTTCAACATTATGAACAACTGCTCTGCGGCATTGAAATCACCAAATAATATTAATAGTACATGAAAATCCAGAACATATCCGTGAAATACTGTTAGAGAAAGTGTTTATCTTTAACCATATAGCACAAGTACTTAATTAGAGGGTAGTGATAATGTAAAATTACAGGGCTGATTAGGGAACACAAAGTCAGCTTTGATAGGACATGCTGTAAAGCTGTGGGCAGCTAATGGGAGTGAGCAAGGGGGTGGAGGTGTGCAGCTGGTATCTGGATCTCGATCGGGCTGAGCCGATCGTTAGCCGTACGCAGAGTGTACACCATGGTCAGTGGCTCGGTGATCATACGCTTAAGGCGTTCATGGCGGGAATTGCGCGCTCGAACAAAGCAAACCCACTGTCTGGATATTGAATAGTCATAGTAGCACCAAAACAAAATGTCTAAATTGCAGTTGGCCTTCACAGAAAGGCTGGTTTCTTCATAAGTTCACATTATTCATATAGGCCAAACTGTGATTGTGATATTGTTCTTATTATCATAAGTGTGACAAGCACCTGTTACAATAATGTAACTACTACATTACATTAAATTAGGTAGTTCTAAATAGCTCAATGACAATTTCAAAATTCATTTTAGAATTGTTTAGAAATATTATTTGGTCAGTTAACATGTAACGTTATTATCTAATCATGAGTATAACATTAATTGGATTGTAAGTCACAATTTTAATTATATGCCACAATCATCAGTTCAATTTTGGATGGCTGATACACAATGCAAAATGATCTCACAGAGGACACAACACCGGCTAAATGCTTCATAGTTTTGACCTATACACAATACACTTATACGTGCATGCTATGTTTTACTTTTCAATAAAAGAAAAATGAAATTAATAGGTAAATACCTGTGAAACCTTTGGTTTATCAAGTAAAATCCCTGATGATCTATTGTAACTTGAAATCAACGTGGTTGTCTAATCTTCGTCAAAGCTCAAGATAGAATGGCATTACACAGGGAGCGGCAATACAGCGCAGGAGTTTCAGTGCATTCAGAACGTTGTTATGGGACGCATGACACATACTACTGTCTTAATGAAGACGTTGAGTTCTACAGATTTATGTCTCTTTGATGTTAATTGTTAAGCAACAACGACGATTGTGTTTTCCATATTTTATGAATATATGTAGGTTACAATATTGGGGGGCGCCGCCAATGATATCTTTAAATAAGAACGTGTGTTACACTTATTATGGCTGCCGCTTTATTTCGGAGCGCATTTCAGTGATAACATACATAGCAGCAAATAGTATAACACTTAGTCACATAATATTTTAAATTATGTTTTATTTTTATATATTGTTTTGTAATGGTAAGTTTCACCAGACAGCAAAGCCATCTAACAAGAATTTAGTTTTCTTGCACACTTTTAATTTATGTGGCATTCACAAATAGAGGGATCAGCTTAAAGTCCGTGCTGCCAGTATATCTATTTTTATAGTGAAAGGAAAATAACAAATATGTTCTAACAAAATGTTCAAACAAAATAAAAATTACCATACTGAAATAAGCCTACGTAGGCTCAATTTGATGACCAAACTTTTAATAAATTACTATAGATGATGATTCTTGTCAGCGGGAAGAGAAGCGGATATATAAGTCTCAAAAGTCCTTTAATTAGGTGTTGCTTCTTTAAGGCAGGAGAGGGCGTATTCATAATTGTGGAAAGAGCGTTAAAATAGTTGTCAGCTATGTTCACAACTGTCGTTGAATTGTTTTAGTGAATTTTAGTGAACTATTTTCTAGATGCTTCATCGGAATATTTAGCGACACACAGTAGTTCAGCCTCATCACGCTGACTAATAGACAATTACATATTATTTGCATCATTGGCCTACTGCTGTAGCGACTCTGAGTTTAAGTTGAGCTTTATTATTAAATATAAGCCTGATTAATACACGTTTGTTGTTTGCTGTCAGTGCAATAACATTTTAACAAAACAGACTCGAGGTTGAACTGCGGCATTAATTATAGATCTCCTTTGTTAATTCAGTTATTATTAAAATAAAAATTATTATAAAGTAGTCGTCTCCCTTCTAGGTTATCGCATCACCTTTTCTATCGGAGTTCTATCACTTTCACTAACGTAAGCATTTCTTTTACTGTCAGCTTACTATAAGAATGATAAAATAAATATTCACTCCTATATATACTTGTTTATCATCGTGAAATACGTATTATCTACTAATGTTAAATGAGTTGGCGCAATTCAGAAAGACGTAATTACACGTGATTAAAACGGAGTATCCCACTGAAAAATAATTTTTATGTAATTCAAAAACGACCTTTTGTTGTAACACAATATTCTGTTTAGTTAGTTGGAGGAAAAAAACCCTCACAGCTGTAGTTTATCTTGATTCGTATTTTTTCTTTATAGTTGTTCAATTCAATGTATGTTTTGTTTATTATATACTAAAGATGCTCAGATATTAAACAGCCAGTGGCGTTTCCAGTATTTTAGTTCAGATTACGGGCTAGTAGGGGAAAAGTGTTAGTTTGAGGGTTGCAAAGAAATTAACACTTCCATGCCAATGGAAATCACAACGTAAAGAATTTCAAAAATTTTAAACGCTATTTATATATGTATATATATATAGCTTGCTAACCACTGATTACATAAATTATTAAGAGGCGATTGATTCAGCATTATAAAACAACAATGAATGACATATATCGTAATAAGCTGACAACCTGGACCAGTAACTGGAAGCTCTCGAAAAGGAGAAAATGCTGTTATCCCAGTTGGAGTCCCTTGAACCAGTTTATTTCACCCAGTGTTTGACATCTCAGGTTTTATTTCTACTTAGATATGTTTTTTTCTTCGTAATTGATGAGATGGTTTCACATGCTAGATCTTAAATTTATTTTTCGCTCTTCAAAATCTTCTTAAGATCACCAATTTTGCGTGCACCTGCAGCCAAGCAACGTATGGTGGAAAGGGAGACAATATTTGTTTGGCTCGTGTCGATAAAAAAAATCCATCTCGAATAAGCTTTGGGATTCTGCTGTGGCAGGATTCCTGAAAACTCTGGCTGATCCCTTATCGAGCCAGACCATGCCCTCGAATACCCTCGTGTGATATGTAACAGTAAAGATAACACACGAAGATGAAAGGCTTAAGAGTCTACTTTAATTACGGTAGCTTCTTGGTGATGGGGTGAGTTATCATACTCACTAAACAAGTTCAAACAAAGACTGCTTGGGTTTCTAAATACGTAGTTTCTATAGTCTGGATTGGAGATTAAAGAAGAAATTTTCTCAGGTCTTGAAGGAGAGTATCAAATACATCAAATATCTGCAGTGTTCACAGCACGTTATATATTACACTAAACTTATATATGCCGGGGGAATCGCAATGACCGAAATGGTTTCTTGGTTATTAGCTCAAGATGATGTCTTATCAGAATAATGATTAAGTAATTTGCTCTTTTGATATTTTAGTTACATAAATAAAAAGAATGATTATGTTTACTGTCATTAGTATTTTATCTATATAATTAAACAATTACTGTGTTTACTGCCGTTGATGCTTTATCTGTACACGTTGCAAACAATAGCTGTGTTTATTACCGGTGATACCTTAGTTTTACAAGTAACAAAAAGTGTTTGGTCTTGCGGTATTTTAACCGTATAGGTAACGAACAATAACTCTGTTGATTACAGTTGATACTTTATCAGTGCAAGCAAAAAACACTGACTAACTTACTTTATACAGTTCTTTTCATTCAATACCGCTGGTTAATAACTACTCGCTATTTAATAATGTTTAATGCTGTTGATAGTTTAAGACTTTGTAAGTAACACATAATTACTGTTAACGTTTAAAACAACCAAGAGAAAGATAATAAACATTTAAGGAAAAGATCTAAGACATGACATTTACAATCTAGCTCAACTTGGAATAACATTTATGAACATTGTTTTTTGTTTGTTTTCGGAATTTCGCAAAAAGCTACTCGAGGGCTATCTGTGCTAGCCGTCCCTAATTTAGCAGTGTAAGACTAGAAGGAAGGCAGCTAGTCATCACCACCCACCGCCAACTCTTGGGCTACTCTTTTATCAACGAATAGTGGGATTGACCGTCACATTATAACGCCCCCACGGCTGAAAGTGCGAGCATGTTTGGCGCGACTGGGATGCGAACCCGCGACCCTCCGATTACGTGTCGCACGCCTTAACACGCTTGGCCATGCCGGGCCCATTTATGAACAGGGACTTTTCTTAATCTTATGTTTTGCGTAAAATATCATAGATGTCGCGTTAGTTAGACTTTTTTGTTTTGAATTTCGCACAAAGCTACTTGAGGGCTATCTGTGCTAGCCGTCCCTAATTTAGCAGTGTAAGACTAGAAGGAAGGCAACTAGTCATCACCACCCACCGCCAACTCTTGGGCTACTCTTTTACCACCGAATAGTGGGATTGACCTAACATTATAACGTCCCACGGCTGAAAGGGCGAGTATGTTTGGCGCGACGGGGATACGAACCCGCGACCCTCAGATTACGAGTCGCACGCCTTAATACGCTTGGCCATGCCGGGCCCGTAAGTTAGACAGTTTTTATTATTCACAACAGCCATTAGGATTTGATTAAAAATATAAAAACTGTAGCACATCTTAGAAATATTTCTACTCTTACTTTACAATCGGCCCGGCATGGCCAGGTGGTTAAGGCACTTGACTTGCAATCTGAGGGTCGCGGATTCGATTCTCCGTCGCACCAAACATGCTAGCTCTTTCAACCGTGGAGGCGTTATAATGTTACGGTCAATCCCACTATTCATTGGTAAAAGAGTAGCCCAAAAGTTCTGTCTAGTTTTACATGCTAACTTAGGAACGCCTAACGCAGATAGCCCTCGAGTAGCTTCGCGCGAAATTCAAACCAAACCTTTACCATCTTCCTGCTTGTCAAGTATAACCGTACTGATTAAAATATGCGAGTATCGCCATACGTATGACAATGTAAAGTGTTGTTATATAATGATTGTATACAGATATAACCGACTGCTATGTTCAAGTCTATACAGGATTCCAGGTAGATGTACCGATTAATTAAGTAAGCCCCTGTAATTCGCTTTCTCCAGCCGAGCTTTAAACTGCTTCTACGGCATTTCCAGTACAGTGATGACTACAGCCTTACATTAAGGATGATTTATATTATCATTAGGAAAAACACGCATTAGTGCTTTGCGTACACAGCGCTCGAGCACGTGAGGTGACCTGCAGCAGTCTTTTCCTTTTTTAATTCTCACGCTATTTGCCTTTAAGTCTCATTTAAAGTGTCAAACGAAACCCAACCTTTGCTTAGCAACTATTCTCTGCAGTTACTTGATTACTAACTATTCCTAACAGTTGATTAGTGACTATTCCCTATAGTTGCGTCATAACTATTTACTACAATCCATCAACAACTACTCTAATAGACAAACAAATTTAAGCTTCTTATTAATGTCCTAAGATTGATCTAGTTATGTTATTTTATCATGATTTGATAAAACATCATTGTCAGAAAAACCTTCTATAGATATAAATGCAACATCACACGTGTAACAGCGGGGTTCATTTTATTCAGACTTGTTTTAATAAATTACAGCTCGAATGTATTAATTGTCTATTATACCTTTCCGTCAAAGTAGTTTGTGTAGGCCTAATAATTTGTTTGTGTGTAAAATATACTCTTCAAAAAAAGAAACGCAAAAGGGATATTTTTGTTATTTTAAAGAGAAATATATGTAATAGCGTTATAAGCTCAGAGTATGTGATGTTACACGTGTTAAGGCACTGATTGTCAGACCAAAATGACAATAAAAGTTGTGCACTTTGAAAACGGAGGAAAACATCGGATTTTTCGCCAAAACGCATTCGTGTCCAATAAATTTGTTTGAGAAATCTGCATGTTTTGCAAGTGCAACATGTGCAAAATCCCTATAAAAGTGACGGGATCTCGGTTTCCATAGCTCAGTGTTAAGCCACCGACACGCAATACAGTTACGCCAAGACTGACTGAAGCACAACGCAACAACGCCATTGGTCGCTTGGAAGCAGGCGAATCTCGATCAGATGTTGCCAGAGCTGTGAATGTCCACCCAAGCACCATCACAAGGCTATGAAATCGTCACCAACAACATAGATCAACTCGTGACCGTCCACGATCTGGCAGACATCGTGTGACCACGCCCGCATAAGATCGCAACATCCGGTTACGTCACCTTCGGGATAGGACCACCACTGCGACGTCTACTGCCTCAACCATACCAGGGCTGCGTAGGATTTCCGATCAGACCGTACGCAACCGTCTACGAGATTCTTAGGCCCCATGTGCAACCCATCATGGTGAACGTCAACGACATTTTTCAACATGACAATGCTCATCCTCACACAGCCCGACTCAACACTGTCTTCTTGAGACACCACAACATCAACGTTCTTCCCTGGCCCTCCAGATCACCAGATTTAAACCCCATCGAACATCTTTGGGACGAGTTGGACCGACGTTTGCGACGGCGACAACCTCAATTGCAGACTCTACCTCAGCTTGCAGCAGCTTTGCAGGCTGAGTGGACAGCCATTCCACAGGATGTGATTCGTCATCTCATCGCTTCCATGGGCAGGAGATGCCAAGCAGTTATTGATGCTCACGGGGGGCATACTCGTTATTGACGTTGAGTGACGTTAAACTTCAACTAGTGAGCGTGGACTTCGCCTTTGCTGACTTTGGATGTTCAGCAGTGAATGTGCAAAGTTTCACACATGTCATACAGAACTGCCCGGAATAAACTTGTTAACAATTTGTCTCATATTTTGCCTTTTGCGTTTCTTTTTTTGAAGAGTATATATGTTTCCATTATTTAGGTATTTAGAGACTGAGCAGACTGTGAGGATAAATCTTGCACTCTTGAAAATTAATCATTCGTAAAGGCATTCGTGTAGAACGTACATAGTATATATTCAGTGCAATTACTTTCCCTCCAATTAGTATCGAGGAAGTATTTTAGAGCACACGATTATCGCGTGCGGTTCACATACGTGTATAAAATGTATGGTGTATAATTCCAGCAGAGTGAAGAACGCAAGGCTTGTATTGGGTTATATATCTCGTGACAATTTACAGTAATAATCAATAATTGATGTTCTTTTTTTTTTCTTTCACGTGATTTTAAGTAAAAAAGAAAAATATACTTGAATAAAATTAGACTAGTCTTCTGGCAAGACGCTAATCAAACATAATGAAATTCACAGTTTATGAAAACAAGGCCATTTTTAATAAAGGAGCCCCAAAATAAAGGTCTATCCTTGTTTTCTCGGTGTAATATGCAACTCAAACGCAAACACAAAAATTATAGTATTTTACAATTGTTAAATATGAGAGCAAATAATAGTTCAATACTTTTCAACTATCATTCAAGAACATGACACAAGCCACAGGTACAACCGCGTATCATACGCTCGAGAGGTGTTATATTTAATTTATTATAAACGAGCACAGTACAGCTTTATTATAACGCTTCCATCGAGAGCCATATGAACCGGCGAGCAATACAGATGTGGAATTGTTATAAGCTACTAGTCACGAAAGCACTCGTGCTGAACAATTACACACTGAACAGACTACTAAAGCAACCAATTCAATAAAATAACTGTCATTGAGCAATATCTTGGTTTCACCCGTACACAATTCTCAGAACTTTTTGCCCTCTCCACATAGTTAAACGCCCCCAGTGCCTGTAAACTTACAATGTTAGTAATCGGATTTGGTTGCTCGTGATGGGCAGAGCACAGATAGCCCATTGCGTTGCTTTGTGCTTAATTACAGGTAAAAGTTAAACCATATCCTCTTTAATTAAGTCAGTTATGACTAAATAAATGGAACCCCCGCTGGGTTCAAAGACAATAAACAGTTTTCTATACTACACATGGCTAGGAATCTGCCCATGTGACTGTAAATCTATTCTTTACAATGGACATATCGATGACACTTTCTTGCTATATTGACAATCGAATCACACTTCCAAATTCCTTTTTCATTTTAATTCCCAATATCAAATTCACCTTTGCTGACTTTGGATGTTCAGCAGTGAATGTGCAAAGTTTCACACATGTCATACAGAACTGCCCGGAATAAACTTGTTAACAGACTGGTTTGAATTTGATATTCACGTTTCTGGGCTGTGTAATCAGGACTTCCCGCTTTTGTCCCTTTATTTTGTGAGAGAGTGTAATGTGTTTAACCTCAGAACCCACGTGGCAATGTGCTAAGCAGCAGCTGATATTAAGCTTTTATTAAACTCTTGTAAACCAAGGTGTCATAGCATTATATCTGAGAAAGGGTTATTAGCAATGTCGTTATAATAAGAGTGTACTGTACATAATAATTGTTATGATTATTTCTGATATGGACGCATGTTTGTTAAACCATAAGATATTTCAACAGACTGGTATACACTTTGAAACTCTTCAATGATAACAAAAGATGCGACAGCTGCCAAACATGATTTTCGTCTTTTTTATTACAGGCCAAAAAATGTTATCTTATTTTTGTTTCGCCAGCTTAAGCGATACATTATAGCATTAAGTTTATTAATTGTTCTGACTTACTGTAAAAGCCCTATTGAATAACTTTTTACATGTTGTTTATACTTACACCAAACGATACTTCTAGATGTAGGTTAAAGAGGTCTATCAGTGTACTAAATTTGAAAAAAAAATCATTAAAGTTAAGTATGTTTTTCTATCAAATAAAGGCCCGAAGAAAAAGAAAAGAAAAATGGAAGAAATTCAATCAAAATAGAAAATGTTTTAACTCAGTTATTTCCGAATGAATTACTTTGAAATTTTGTATGTGTAGTAAGAGTCCAGTACTTTGTATTACCACTGTCCGAGATACAGAAGGTGGAATATCGCTAAACTATCACTCCTGTTTATAACACACAATGTGTGCTGCAGTAGGTTGTTTTGGCCAAATGACGCGATACCATGTGGTTTGATATTGAATATTACAGATAATGTGTTATTTTTAGTTCAATACACTTTTTGTTCTCTATAGTTACATTTTAGAAGAACGTACCTGTTTAAAATAGTTTGAATGAGTTGTATTTTGTATATATGTTGAACACATCCATTTAAACCTGTTTGTAAATGTGGGAGATGATTTGTCAATTTCCAAAACGAGCCATATTATATATCTCCATACAACCCAGGGAAATTTGTAGGCTCTAATAGTTGTAGAAGAAGCATTGAACAAACTGACAAATAACCTAAATAGCCGCAATAGTTGTAAGGAAATTCTTACCTCGATGCCGATTGGTTTGTTTGTCAAACATAAGCATTGCATCTTCTATCTGTAAGGTAGAAAATATTCGATTAGAAAGCGTTTCATAATCATTGATTTGATTAATATTAATTAAAAATCACAATAACAAGTTGACACAAGCTCTAATATTTAATGTGACATGTACTGTAATCTTCTATTTTTTCACCTATGAACCACTACAATCTGAGTTAGTGGTTTCTATTACAGTATTAATAAGTGACACATTCTTCTGTGTGCTGCTCTTGTTCTAAAGTATGGGTTCTCTCTTACATTACAGTTATCAGTTATTGTACTCAGAAACAAATAAAATATCTAACACCTACTAGATGTTGCAAATATAAAGGTGTCCAATGTGGATGTCATAACTTATTAAATTCCAAAAAAAAGAGGAAATTGTTATTTCAGCTTCAAGTTAAGTAAATTTAACTCAGCACGTTACACGTGTGGCTCTGCCTTTGTAACAGGTAAAGTGTACGAGAGATAACGTGAAGGAAACGAGTAATATTTAAAGTCTTACGTTTTAACAAAAGTCATTTACTAAAAGAAGCTAGTCTTCTCAAACAGAGCTTAATAAATCACTAGATAGAAGAAAAAAAACACCAACTTTATCTATTAATAACTTTTGGAAGAAGCAAGACGATCCCCAACAAGTTGATGTTTAGGTTCCTTCTGGAGATGCTGATAAGAACAATTCCAAAACCTAATTCCAAATATACTTCAGTGTCTAACTTTAATGTTTTTTCTTTTTACAGAAATAGAATAATCGCTCATAACATCACATTATGACAAATACCGTGGGCGGCATTTTGTAGCAATATCATCCTCAACAGCGCCATCTGGATCAATACTATTTATTACTTATTACCTGAAGAAGCTAAATATATTTTGTTAGAATAAGTGATCGGATGTATTGATAACGCTAAAACTCGATGGTTAAACTCCGTAATGGAACCTTTGTTTATAAACGCAAAAACACAACAAACAAATGTACATTTCATTTACATCTATTTCACATCCAAAACTCAGAACTTTATTACAGAAAGTAACATATTTACACATTTTCCTGATTCCATATCTCTTTTTGACATGGTTACGATGAGTAAGCTAACAAGGACGCGCTCAACAATCAACTTAATTAAATTATCAGACTAAAAACAGCATAGTGTAACGAGTTGTTTCTACCAACAACGAACCTATCCTGATACATCATTTATTTTTACGTTTTACGAAGAATTAACGCCAGGAGATATTGTCATAGTATTATAGTGGAAAGAGTGAATGTTAATTAATAAAGTGATTTTCGGAAGAATGAAATATATACAGCAGTAGGTCTCATCCTCATAGGAAATACGAGTGTTATGTGATGGATAGAGCATAACCAGCTGGTTAGTGTGGTGATATATGGCTCCGATTTGCGTCCCGTTGTCGTATAAAAATCGCACTCTGCACTTTGGGGTGGTAGGTGCATTATAACAGTATCTCAACAGTTAGGGGTGAGAGTTTTTGACTAGCAGCTTTCCTTCTAGTTCATCAGATTAAAATTAGGAACGATTAATGCAGATAATCCTTGTTCAGCTTTGGAGGAACATTATAAACAAACTTGTGTCATGACACAGAACGCTCTACAAGTTTCAGGAATGAACAGCCACCGTGTACTTGTAATTAATTAACCTTTTGTTGAAGAATTTTGTGAAATACTTTCTAACCTCAGTTACACTTATTCTCTGACTTTGTTCTTTTCAGCGTTTTAAACATGTTAGGAACAACCACATCCCACAATCTAAACAAAATGTTTAAAGCGCAACTATAATGTCTTACGTTTCTTGCTCAACAGAATTAATCAAATTCTAAGTTGGGAAGGAAGACATACGCAGCCTAAATATCTTTACTGGTATTTATAAATTAAGAATGCTCCACTTGGAATGTATATATATATATAAATGTGATCTTAGCTATTTGTCTAGTTACCTAGGTGAATAGTTAGCATTTTGTTTATTGACTCACACCACTAAAAACCGGGGTTCGATATCCGTCGTGGGCAGAGCACAGATAGCCCATTCTGCAGCTTTGTGCTTAATTTTGAACAAACCCAAACTTCACCGGTGTAAACACAAGTTTCATTTGTTTCCTACATCTACACTGAACTATATTTCGAACTATATTTTTTATATAATAAATGCTTTATCTAATAATCATAGTTTGTTTTCAATAATCAAGAAAGTGTTGTATTTGTATGTATTGTGTGAGTAATAATAAACCTTTTAATATACACACAAAAAAAATAAAATAAAGGAAACTATATTTGTCATCTGAATTGGACTTTATTGTTAGGGTGCCTGATTCGAAATATACGAGTCGCGGGTTCGAATCTTTTCATCGAACATGCTCGCCCTTTCAGCCTTGAAGGCGTTATAATATTACGGTAAATCCACCTTTTCGTTGGTGAAGAGTAGCCCAACAGCTGGCGATGAGTGGTGTTGACTTTCTCCCCTCTAGTCTATCACTTCTGAATTAGGGACAACTAGAGCAGAAAGCCCTCGAGAAGCTTTGTGCGGAATTCAATAAATAAACATATAAATTATCATCTGAATTACTTACTGTCGCAGAATTTCTAGCTAATCGTGCTCACTAACCCTATATTTGTTACTTTATGCCACTTCATATAAGAGTATTCCGGTAGTTTAAAACATAAGTCTGCATTACATCTTTAATTTCTCTTTTAACCCTGCATCTTTAAGGCCTAATATACTTTTTTTACTACATGATTTATTCAGTTTTTTAGGGTTTTAAACGAGAATAAGAATGTGTAATAATATTTTAACCATACTATGTCTGCCATATTCATTGTTTACGCCACGCTTCGCTCAGTACAGAGTTCATCAGGATACACACAGGGTAGTTGGCGGTCGAACCACTGTTTATGCCGTTTGCTACATGTACATTTATGGTGTGAATGCCTCATCTAATCTAGGGAAGCATAATTACAATTAATTATACTTGTCATAAAACGTTAGTATTATGATCTTTAATTTTTAATACTATATTATTTATTCAGTCTCTTAGGGTTTTTCATGAAGAAGAAAAATGTATAATAGCATTTCAACCATATGATGTCCATCATATCTATCGCCGACGACAGCATCAGTTTTAGGAACACAAGAAATGTTAAATTGAACTATATACGTTTAGTATAGCTGATGGACTGAATGTTTGCCTAGCAGTTAACGTAACGGGTTAGAAATCCGAGGATTTCATGTTCAAAAAGTGGTTATACTACTTATGCTTCGCCCTTTCAGCTGTAGAGTCATTATAAAAGAGATAGTCGACCTCGCTGTTTGATTAACAGTAGGCACTTCCTTCAGCTGACTAGTTAATTGTCCTCTCTGTTGTCCGTAGATGATAATTACGCACAGTTTGGCCTCAGCTACAGAGTTCCATTTAGCTCATTATATGCACAAGGTGAACAAATAACTATAATAATAATATAGCTCAAATGAGCAATTTAATGTTTTCATTTGGAGTTAATAAGGGCGGCAAAAGACCTGGAACCTTGGATTATTCTACACTGTTTACGTACATAATTATGACCAATTTATCGCAAACATACAAGTTAGAACATTTTCTAAAATATTCATCATTATATATTTCCTGAACGATGTTAATTTGAGTAAAATGCATTGTCGGAATTTCAATTAGATACAAAATCCTTATTGTTAAAGAAAAAATAAAAAAACCTCGAATGCGATGAAACTGAATCGAAGTCACTTGAAAATAAATAAATCGCGATTAACAAGTATCGTGAACAAGATGTGAAAGAAACTACATTAATATGATAAAAATATCTAGATAGTGGTATACAGATTCACAGAACTGTATTTAAGCATTCTGAATATAACGTCTACACACTGTTCTTCAGATATTGGCAAAATTTCTATTTCAAAACAAAATAAACAAATAGAATGAAGCTTCTTATTCAATGATTTTACCTGCTGACAGCTGGTTGTATCGTACGGATTCATGGCTAAACTGAACATTTGGAGGTTTAAAAGTAATCCCAATGTTTCAAACTACTAACGTCGACATGAGTGACGTGAATCAAAATCAATCTCCACAAAAATCACTACACAGAAGCAGAAATACAGATGTATATATATATAGCTTTAATGAAATATGTTGATTTAGTTTGTTCTAAAAGAAGTTTGATAACTGAGGTTGTCTACTTCGGTTTAAACTACAGACGAAACTGATTAACGCTGAACCAGAACGTGCATATGATTTACAACACAACCTTAATCCTCCTACAAATATAAACGTTTTATACGAAAAGCATTGATTCTGTCCTCTTTTTAACTCATGCTTTAAATAAAACATGATATCTAATTTCTTTACATTAATATACCAGAGCAGTACACATTAACATTTAAATATGGTCTGCGTATCCGTGTTTCACTCGTTCTACACCACTCCTCCAAGTTAAACTAGTGAATAATTACCGTTTTTATAGACCTCATTTTGCTTCGCAATCATTTTAAATGTCACGGGTGTAATAGTTTGAAATCTATAACCTACATACAAAGAAATCGTTATCCTCAGAGAAAGTGTGTGTGTGTTTTTCGTATAGCAAAGCCACAAAGGGTTATCTGCTCAGCCCACCGAGGGGAATCGAACCGCTGATTTTAGCGTTGTATATCCGGAGACATACCGCTGTACTAGCGGGGGACCGTCAGAGAAAGAGAAAATATTTACAAATAAAATTGCAGCTTTCCTCTATGGTTAACATTTGTTATACCGTTTTAATTTCGGTATTAACTCTAAAGGAAATGGAATTTACCTGCTAAGACAGGAAACTAATTTCAAAGTTAAAAAACGGAACAACGGGAAAAAGTATTTACAGTTTAACGAAAATTGGACAGAAGTTTAATCGAAACAAACAGAAAGCACTTCCACGTGAAACGTACAGCTTAATAAAATCAATTTCACCAATTTGGATCAACTACACTTAAGTGTTCTAAAGTTTCTATAGGTCTATAGTAACCTTAAAAAGATGATTCATAGAAACTTGTATTTTTCGTACATGAAGTAAATAGGTAAACATTTAGTGGTTTTACAAAATACAGTGAAGTAACTGATGACTTTTTAACGGAATTAACAAGAATGGCAAAGAACAATGTCATTTTGGGCGCTATTTATAAATGGCTTCATTATAGTTAAACTTATAATTTGACTACGTATTTTATTATCATTATATGCAAGATTTAAATAAGAAAAAAATCATAATTCTAGTTTCACCGACGCTATTGCTACTTAAAGCTAGTTTTCTTACAGAAACCTGGTGCGACTTTAAAATGCTCAAGTACAGGGTGAAACAATAATTACTAGCTAATAATAAATGCTAATTAGATAACAGTAACATGTAGAATACTCAATGCTTTGTACACTATAAATCAGTGTCTTTTGACAGTCAACCCTATATTAAGTATGAAGTGAAGGAACAAAAACACTATATCTACAAGTCATCTGAAACCATACATGAAGAAACACTTGGCATAGTCGCTCTATCTTCAGCGTATATGCTATTCAGAGCGCCTCAAAGTCGAAAACAGACGAAGAGCCAAAAACAGAGATTTCTTATTTTTAGTTCATCATCATCGTTCTTCTACAGGCCTAGAGCCTGCCTGGTTCTAGCAGTAACTATAATTTTATAATCATTTGATAGAGCAAAACAAGCCTCATTATCTTTGATTATCCATTTTATTATTATTCTGTGTAAAATTTACAAAGCTTTAAATTTACTCCATAACCTAGTATCCCACGTACACCATCTGATACAAAAAGTAAACCAACAAGTATTAGGAAACATTTATCTCTGAATAAGAAAAGTTATATAGAGCTGGCTACTGAACTTGAAGAATAGAACCAAACGAGATAGGGATGGACGTGAACATAACGCTTGATTGGGCTAATGATCACATGGCAGAGTAAACCGTCTTGTCTTTACATGGAAAATGAAATCCCTACGTTAAAATTTATAACATGATTACCTATTTTATTATTATTGTATGCAAAAGTAAAAAACAAAACAACAACAAAAACTATGATTTTAGTGTAACCGATGTTATCATACCTTGAAGCTACCGAAATTGTTTCGTTAAAAAGCTTGAGTACAGGAATTACCAGCCAATAATAGATGAAAATTAGATGACTGTAATATGTAGAAAACTCAATGTTTTTCATACATTACAATCAGTGTCTTTAGGGAGCCAACCCCTATATTACATATAAAGCATTTTCCTTCGTCTTCATCTTTCTTGAAGAGGCCTAGCGCCTTCCTAATCAGTGATGACGAGAAAACCCACTTGTAGACAAAAGTATATATGTAAAAATAGCTTAGTTTGGGTTGTGAAAATTTTTATGTAAAGGAGCGAACAACGTTTCGACCTTCTTCTGTCATCGTCAGCTATCGGTCAGTTACCTCTTTCTTTCTCTGTGAACCTGACGATGACCGAAGATGGTCGAAATGTTATTCACTCCTCTACATAAAAATTTTCTCAACCCCCAGCCGTTTTTACATATATATATTTTAGCGCCTGCCTAGTTCTAGCAGTAACTATAATTTTATCATCATTTGATAGGGCAAAACAGTCTTTACGATCTTTGACTATCTATTTTACTATTGTTCTAAGAAAAATTATTAGGCAATAGAATACACTCTATACCAAAACATGGATGAAAATGGCACATCGCTTGATCCAGCTGATGATCAGATGGCAGAATAAGCTGTCTGGACTTCACATGGAACATAAAAGCCCCACATTACTGAATTCCTCACTGGCAAATCAAACACAACCAGAATTTCCAATTGTAAAATATTACTCTATTGTACAATAGTTACAAAAGTAGTGTTTTAAGGTTAAGTAAAGAAAAGGTATGATAATGAAAGCTAAGATTATGTTCAAACGCCATGTTATCGATAGACATGTAAAGTTGAGACGGTTTAGTCTACTATGTAATCATCAGCTGGATAAGGTGATGTGTTCATTTTCATCTCTTTATTAATTTGGTTCCTTTTTTTAAGGTTTAGTTATCAGCTCTATACAGCATTTTTATTTAGCGATAACATTTTTTGCCTAATATTTGTTAAATATCAGATTATATTGCGGTATATAGTACTAAACATCAGATAAACATCCAACATATATATTTCAATAAACAGGATTATACTGTGATATCAAATATATTTCAGTATACGGAACTATATTGTGGTATATGGTACTAAACACCAGATGCACGGCAGTAAAAAGAATTATACTGTGGCATAACCTGCGATAGCAAACTGATACAAATTTAGTAGAGGGTATTTTTTGGAACAAACTACCACATTCTCTTCAACAGTCCCTGATGGATTAGCGGTGAGTATACGGACTTACAACGTTAAAGTCTAAGATTCGATTCTCCACGATGGAAAGACCATAGGTAACCCATTGAGTAGCTTTGCGCTAAACAATAAAGGTTTGTTTGACATAGTAATTGAAAAGTTTAACAATAAAAGACTAGATTTTCAATGAATCTTGTAAGGGTCCAAGTTCAACATAACCATATAATGAATTTGAACATTCAATTTTTAATATGTATATTTTCTCGGATAATCCTCCTACTTCTCTATGTTTCCCCCCAGTCTTGCCTTGGCGGATGCCTGTTTAAGGTTTGCTAGTATAAATGGAAAAGTCGAGAAGGGTTACTTCGATCCACTTCTTGATTTAACTCTGATAAACACCACAATATTAAATATATTTAATTTCACGTAAAGCTATTTGAGGGTTGCCTGTGCAACTCGCCCCTAATTTGAAAGTGATAGCTAAAGGGAAGGTAGCTAGTCAACATGATCCACCACTAACTCTTTACCAACGAATAATTGGACTGACCATTACATTATAACGCCTCACAGCTGAATGGACGAATATGTCCGATGACGAGTTTTGATTCTGCTAGCCACAGATTGTAAGTCGAGTGTTCTTACCATTAGGCCATGTGGTGTTAAAATAATAATGAATTTCAAGCATAATCTTATAATGAACGCATGGTTTCAATACATATATTAAACGTGAAAGAGAAGTCATGTTTTTTGTCAAGAAGGGTATGGGAAAATACATTTATACTTGCTTACAGGAAATACTTATACATGCGTTGTACATTTAGTGCATGCATAGACATACATATACACACACGCATATGTGCATGTATACATATATATATTTACATAAATATGCCTACGTTTGCTCACGTATCAGTCTTCACTTACTATATTTTCAAAGTAATATTACATGTTTACCAACATTCCAGTTTCATAACATGAACTGCATGAAAATAGGTTAGGTATGAACGAAACACATCCTCACTAGGGGCCTAACGTTTGGGATCTTTCAGATTATCAAAGTTCGTGATCATAATTTAACAAAAACACTCGTTCACTAAACAGTTCCTGGGTTTCGTTCTGCCCGTCTGATGTTTTAAATATGGGATGATAGTGAGAAAAACGGAATTGCAATCGTTGATTACACGTGGAACATTACTCTTGCAGGTACCACAAAATATTCTCCATTATGGTGTGTTGTCCCTTTGATGAAAATTAGAGTGAAGAAGTTTTGTTTAGTTCTTGTATGTATGTGATTATTTGATAAACAAAGACAGAAATGTTCTGTTGTTTAGTTCTTGTATGTATGTGATTATTTGATAAACAAAGACAGAAATGTTCTGTTGTTTAGTTCTTGTATGTATGTGATTATTTGATAAACAAAGACAGAAATGTTCTGTTGTTTAGTTCTTGTATGTATGTGATTATTTGATAAACAAAGACAGAAATGTTGTTGTTTAGTTCTTGTATGTATGTGATTATTTGATAAACAAAGACAGAAATGTTCTGTTGTTTAGTTCTTGTATGTATGTGATTATTTGATAAACAAAGACAGAAATGTTCTGTTGTTTAGTTCTTGTATGTATGTGATTATTTGATAAACAAAGACAGAAATGTTCTGTTGCCTCCATATAACAAATAGCTACGACAGTCAAGAAAAATGCAAGATAAATAAATAGCTTGGAAACAAGATGGAACACAAGTAGCCAGATATTTGAGAAGTAATTGTAGAAACACTTTCTTTGTTAGCAGTTAAGCACAAAGTTACACATTGGGTTATCTGTGCTCTGCCTCCCATAGTTATCGAAACACTGTTTCTAGCGTTGTAAGTCCACAGACATCCCGCTGTACCACTGGGGAGCAGTCGAAACGATTGTATACCCGTTTTATCATTTCGTATCGTTCAATAGAACGCACGTTTCTTCGTTGTTGTAATGTTTAGGGAAAAAGGGCACTGTTTTAAACTTTACCATTTAGGAATGTGAAACGTTTTTTTTGTTATTTTGTACAATTTTTTAATTTTATGCTGTTAGAAAAATGCATGTGTTCAATTTTATATCATTTATATCATTTAAAGACGTGAAAGGTTTTTTTTATTTAGTTATTCCATAGATATTTCGCGAATTTTTATTATTTGTTTATTCAACTTTTTTAATATTCATCAAGACTGTGCCCGATTAACACGTAGATGGTTATTGCAATTCCCTAACTACTTTGTTTCTGTCATCGAAACGTTTTCCGTCTCTGATATAACGTTAAGAACCATTCCATGTTAGCTTGGTGGTAAGAGCGCTTGATTCGTAATCTGCATGTAGCGGGTTCTTACCCACTTCATCGAGTATACTAGTCTTTTTGGACATAGTGGTGTTACAATGTGATGCTCAATCCCACTGTTTGTTGGTAGCAGAGTAGCACAAGAGTTGGCGATGGATGATGTTGAATAGCTGTCTTCCCTCCAAGTTTACACTGCTAAATTAGGGACAGCTAGCGCAGAGAGCCCTCAAGTAGCTTTGCATGAAATTTAAGACTACACTGTGACGTTATATAGACACTCAAGAATCTCGGAGAGCCTCATAAACACATCAGAAAAAATAATTCGAAAAACACAAAATTGCAACAATTACACAAAATGGAAATCACACAAACTGTTACAGACAAAATACAAGAAACTAAGGAGGGAGTACACGATAAAAAGAGGTCACCAAACAAAAACTTAGATTAGTACACTAAGAAACCAAATCAGAAATGAAATAAAATATTAAAATTAGAGCACAAATAAACAGAAAGGAAGTACTTTTAAAGCTAGAAAAATACCTTTTAAACACTAGACAACCGAATCACGAATAATCACTTTTTAACGTAGTAAATAATTACCTAGAAATGAATATTTTTCTAAACATCCAACACTTGGCACTACAGACCACATACGACCATATACTCACAACTTCAGAAGTCATAAATAACAAAAAAAAAAACACTTATATTCAAAGCACTAAAACAGGAGAGAATATAGGACATACCAATAAAAAAAAATGATCCTCTGAGATTTTACAACCATACATAAATACTACTCAACGTATCTATCAAACCAGGCTATATATCGACCGCTTGGAAACAAATTGATATTCCTATGGTACCGAAGGAGGGTAAACCAGCGAATAACCTTAAAAACTACAGACGTATTAGTATAACCAGTTACATACAACTAATGTTAAAGGAAATAGAATGATTCCATGACAAATGGAGGGTCAAAATAAACACACATAAATTTACGCAGATAATATTATTTCCAAAATCAATTAATGAAACCAGAACAAATCCTCCTCGACATCTACGTGGAACACTCCTCGCAGTCGCCACATCTACAGAATTTTCAGGATTAACTTACGATTCAAAACTTGCGTGGATTAAACATATTAAGAGTGTCTTAATTCGGAACTAGTTTATAATAGCGTATCTTGTGTATCTGGCGAGTAGTGGTCAAGGAGCTTCACCAAACACAAGGTCAGTCATAAAATGCTTAAAAGTTTCCAACATAGAGATAGAACATCTACCGAAACACTCACAAAAGTCTATAAAGTAACCTGTACAACAAATTCCCTTCAGACTCCTTGAAAACTCGCTCAAATTGTAAGGAAAACGAAAAACAAACAAACCCGACCTGATAAACAATTTAGGATAAGATCAAAAGTACCTCTCACCATTAACTGAAATAAATCATAATAGAACAGCCACGTTAGTGCTAGGCATTACAGAATTTTTCCGATACATTTATAAATTTATTTTTAAAAGGGATTTGTTTTATGTGTACTAAAATAAATGTGCCCGGCATGGCCGAGCGCGTTAGGCGTGCGACTCGTAATCCGAGGGTCGCGGGTTCGCATCCCAGTCGCGCTAAACATGCTCGCCCTTTCAGCCGTGGGGGCGTTATAATGTGACGGTCAATCTCACTATTCGTTGGTACAAGAGTAGCCCAAGAGTTGGCGGTGGGTGGCGATGACTAGCTGCCTTCCCTCTAGTCTTACACTGCAAAATTAGGGACGGCTCAGGTTTCTCCTCCTGGTTGGGGGTTGTGCAGTAGGCTAACAATCTGCTCACTTAAAAACCAGCCTGTTAACGAATCCGCAAGCGATTGCGGCCCAATGTTCCTTCATGGAATCGAGTGGCATAATAATAATAAAATAAATGTATTTGTGTATATTACCTTATTACTGCAATGGAGTGTAGCGTGTAATGCAAGACTTTGCAAACCTATATCAGCAATTTATGTGTAATTACGTACGATTGATGATATCAGCCCATAATATGGAAAAGACCTGAAAACGGCAATGCGAAATTTTATTAATGGACGCTAAGTAAATAAACATAGTATTGTGTATGTGTGGAAAGCGTCAACGGAAAAATTATACGTGGATTAAATAACACCTCAGCAATTTGGACACACCATCATTAGCACAAAGCCCGTAGAGATATCTTTCGGTATAAACTCGACCAAACTACAGAACCAAGAAGCACAAACTTTAAACAATAAAAAGTATGAAAAATCCCTTTAGAAGGAAAGTAAAATAAACATACAACTTGAAACATGTGATACAACAACTAATATAAAAGTAAAGGAGTAAAAACCTACTGATGAGTGAGAAGGAAGAGGCCGCATCAAACACATCCATCCTACAGCGAATGATAAAATGATGCATTATGGAACTATGGTACTTTATGCACGATTCAACAAGGTTGTCGGAAGAACTTATATAACGTCACTTAAAAACACAGCCACGAAAGGTTTCCTCAAATTATCTATAATTATAAATTAGAACGATTGTTAGTAACTGTAATAAATATTTAAAGAGGGTTAATGGAAAATATAAAATGTATTTAAAATACGCTAATTCATAATTTTGTAGGCCTGACGTGGTTAGATATTAGTCGCAATTCATTACCCAATGTTCTCAATCGCTAGTTTTCAACACGTCTATAATTTCTATTCATAAGCAAAATCTAAACTATAGTTTTTGTTATAATAAAACCAAACTCATATCTTTGTTATTATAAACAAAATCTAAATCATGATATGTTTATATAAACGAAGCTGTTATTTTCTTATCACACAGTAACAAAATGAGCAGTCTGCAATCTATTCATTATAAGAAATTAACCTTGAATTTTAATGTTTTCAGTTCGTAAACTTACTATTGACCCATCAAGGGACTACAACAAGCTATAATATGGACCACTTACAGAAGATAGGTTTTTAACAGAAAAATTAATTAAAAACTCTAGTTCCCACTCTAGATTCTAATGCTTTATAATTATTCTAGACTACAAATTTGTTAATATTTTACTAATATAGTTAGTAATCAAAGCTAACTTTATTACAGAAAAAAATAATATTGGCGTAACTGTCAGGGTTTTGCGTATATAGGGCTGGAATTCTTTTACAGTAGGTGTCTGAATTTGTTGGCGATAAATTCAAATAATAAACGTATAGCACATAAGCAAGTTGTTTTAAAATCATATATTCAAAACAAGTCAAAAGTATGTACGAAAATTCTTGACACTATAGAATATCACAGTTGTATCTAAAATTCTAAATTATTCTCCTTTCTTGTTAAAAATTCACACACAGACTGATTCGGTTACTTCAGAATCCAACTGACAAACCGAATTATTTTTCTTTACTCTGTATCTTACTCTATAAACCTACGATAAATTCATTTACTGTGAGTTACTGCAGTTGTATCCTGAACTTTAAATAATTGTTTCCTTTTCGTCAAAGTCCACACAGGTGGGATCAGTTACTTTAAAACACTCTTTGACAGAACAAATTATTTTTCTTTATCCCTGTTAACTATGAAACTGACTTTAAAATATCGTTCTTAAACCAATAATCACGCAGAATAACTTCACTTTCACTATTTTAACTTTCTTATTTAACTTCTTTTGCTAGTTACCACAGTTATATCCAGAGCTGTAAGTAATAAACTATTTTCGTCAAAAGTCCACAGAGGATGATTATGTTACTTTAGTGCTTTTTCTTATAGCAAAGACACATCGGGTTTCCTGCTGTGTCCACCGAGCGAAATCGAGTCCCCGAGTTTGGTATTGTAAATCTGTAGACTTACCACTGTCCCAGCGAGGGACCTGTTACTTTAAAACTAAATTGACAAAACAAATTATTTTTTCTATCTCTTTTATTAGACTACAGCTGTGAAACATACTATAGAAATTACCCGTTAAGACCAATCACCCACACGCTGGTTAACTCCACAATTTCTTTTACTAACTGACACTTTTCTATTTTCCTTAACTTTCTGTATCTGTAGGTATTCATAATACACGACAGAAAATCATGAACTATCTAGTCTCCTCATAGCAGTATATTACATATAACGAGAAAAACTTGGAAGCTTGGAGTAAGATGACGTCAACAATATTATTAAAGCCAAGTAGAACAATTAAAGTGCATACACACTGTACGACTCCTACAGAGGTATGTAATGAAACTTATCATAACTATCGCCTTTACAATAATTAACTTCTAGCACTCTGTCATGGAAACTAAATAATCATTAAATATGTTACCACTAAATAAATTAAATGATACCTATTAAGCTAAAAAGTCTTGTATGTCGATCAATAAGCCCTTCTTCAAGAAAAATATTTTATACAACACAATAAGTCTTCTCATATAGTTTTCACCAACATTTATAACTACTTTGTTGGTCTCTTTTCACGCGTGGCCTCCGGTAGGACTTAACCTTGAAAGGATCCCTTGTCTTGATCTTGACCTTGTGTTGCCTGAAGTCTTTCTTTCATAATCTACCTGATACTCGTAACATAGAACTTCTTTGTTCTTTCTTCTTCTTGCTAGCCATTTCTTCACTTATGTTGACGTCCTTGTACAGATTATCTCCAACCAACGGTATTGGTTCTCCCATATCTTCATTTTCTATAACAAACAGATTATCTCCAACCAACGGTATTGGTTCTCCCATATCTTCATTTTCTATAACAAACAGATTATCTCCAACCAACGGTATTGGTTCTCCCATATCTTCATTTTCTATAACAAACAGATTATCTCCAACCAACGGTATTGGTTCTCCCATATCTTCATTTTCTATAACAAACAGATTATCTCCAACCAACGGTATTGGTTCTCCCATATCTTCATTTTCTATAACAAATTCGCCATCTTCTTGTTCTACATCCATAACAGCCACTCTTGTCATGCCTATTTTTGCCTCAGTAGCTGTACCTTGTTAAGTCTGCTTCTCTTACCAGTTATACTCCTTTCATGAGCTTCCATATACTGTTCTGTGAGCTTGATCATTTCATCCACGTCTTTTGGTGCTCTCACTTTTAGGAACAGTGACATGTCAGTTGAACACGTGATCATGAATTGTTCACGTATTAGTAGTTCTGTCAAGTCAGTCTCTCAAAACTATTTTAACACTTGGTCAGGTCAATCCATCTTGTGAAGTATCTCTGTAGATGTGACACAAACTGAAATACAGTTTCTCCAGCGTCAGGTTTCACTTCCCTGAATTTCTGATGAAAACTTTCTTCAGTAAGTTCATAGCGTTTCAGCAAGACCACTTTTAATTTGTCCTAGCCATGCCTGCATATATTTGTAAGCCTTTTTCTGCGAGAAGTGAGCTGAGATAGACTGCCTAGTCACCTCTGTTCCAGTTCTAACTTTGTACAAATATTCCTTATCTCTCCAGATAAGCATCCATGTCATTTTTCTGTTCATCAAATTTCGATCTCAGTTTGTGCTCTTATGCTTTACAGTTTCAGTCTCTTCTCTCTTTTGTTTTCTTCTCTTTCTCTTTGTGCTCTTATATTTTCTATTACCCTTAATTCTTTTAGTCTTTCTTCTCTTTTCTATTTTTTGTTGTCAACAAACTATCGTGGTTCTCCATCTTCGAGCCCAAAACGCTCACCTCTTGTTATCCATTTATTACAATCTGTTGACATGGGTTAAATGACGTGATTGTAATTCACTATTTTAACCACCACTACAGTCGTGAGAATATAAACCTATTTATTTCCACTGTCGTGCACATCTTCTTCTACCGCCGTTTATCACTGTGTAATCCTGATTGGCTCGTCAATGTCAGGTTTTATGTATGTAGTATGGAATTATTTTACAGTAGGTGTCCATGATTTGTTGGCGATATAATGTGAACAATAAACGGACAGCACACAATCCACTTGTTTTAAAACAGCACATTCAAAACAAGTCAAATGTATTTACAAATACTCGTTACACTATTGGTTATCACTGTTGTATGTAAAACTTTAAATAATTTTCTTTTCTTATCAAAAGCCCACACAAGCTGATTTAATTACTTTAGAATCGAATTGACAAGACGAATTATTTTTTTTGCTCTGTTTTTACTAGAAAATCTCTGATAAATTTACTTACGTTATCCCGTGAGTTTCATCAAGAGTTGTATACAAAATTTTAAATAATTGCTTTCTTTTCGTAGAAGTTCACAGACAGGTTTAACTACTTTAGAGCATCCTTTGAAAATAATGAACTCGGAATATTTGTTTGTTTGTTTGTTTTGGAATTTCGCACAAAGCTACTCGAGGGCTATCTGTGCTAGCCGTCCCTAATTTAGCAGTGTAAGACTAGAGGGAAGGCAGCTAGTCATCACCACCCACCGCCAACTCTTGGGCTACTCTTTTACCAACGAATAGTGGGATTGACCGTCACATTATACACCCCCACGGCTGGGAGGGCGAGCATGTTTAGCGCGACGCGGGCGCGAACACGCGACCCTCGGATTACGAGTCGCACGCCTTACGCGCTCGGCCATGCCGGGCCCAACTCGGAATATATCACTCACTTTGCTTTTGCTTCTGTTATTAGTTAATTAAAAGAAGTAATCCAAAACTAGTATTTATATTGATTTATCAAATGCAATCCCTTTGCAATTTACGTTATTAGTTCAAATTGAAATAATGAGATATTTACCTTTCTGAAATTCTCGCCATAAGCTCACTTTGCTTACATCCGTAAAGTTTTATCAAAGTGTTCACTTTCATTGTTTTCATTTACACTAGGTTTTGCAATATGATCTTGATTTTTAAATCTTTGTAGCATCTTCTGAGGGTTTCTTCATTTAATCATTTTTATTATTTTAACTTTCCTTTTGATTTATTCTACTCTTTGTCTTCCTTATTCTCTTTCAGTTCATCTTTTTTCTTCAATTTTTAATTGTCCCTCGTCAGTTCAACGATAGGTTTACAGGTTTAAATATAAAACCCGTGTTGTTCAATTTTTCCGAGGGGTGGAGGGAGCAGAAGGTAGCCAGCCTATTATGTAGGTTTGCTCTGGAAAAAATAATCCGACCTGATTTCTCGTGATTAACACAGTGCAAACAGTTCATTGAATAGCTTGGAAAGCAAACAAATAAATCCTTTTAATTATCCTTCTCTCTATGCTCGTCCTCCCAGCCGTGGGGGCCGCGTTGGTAAAAGAGTAAAGTTGGCGGTGGGTGGTGTTACATAACAGAATGTCTGTGCTTTGCCAACTAAATGTATCGAAAACAGGTTGTTTAGCGTTATAAGCCTTCAGATTTGTCGCTAGGCTAGCCTTATAATAAATAAACCTTTTCAGTGAAATTTATTTCAAGGATATTTTTCAATCAGCACCAGTCTCATACTTTAAGAAGGTTCCGTAATACGCATATATCCTTCAATTCTTGAACCTCAGTAGTTCTGTAATTTTTCATATATCTAACTAAGACATTTCTTCTGACAAAAATAAAACGAGAGAGAGGGAAATCGATATTCAGGAAAAACAATTTTCGCAAAATAAATATGTGGTTCCAGAATGTAAACTAAAAAGTAAAGTAAATTTCGTGGGTTACAACTAAAAATTCTTGAACATTCACGATGAGAATATAGTGTTTACATACGTGCTTTAACAATGACGTAAAGGAACATTTTTTGACTAAGCTCTTTTTTTTTTTTTGTTAGTCATGTTCTAAACTCGAAAGTTTTGCGGGCTAGCCATCTCTAATTTTAAAATGATAGACTGAAAAGGAGGCAACCAGTGGACATCACCTACCGCTAGAACGTAGGCTATTCCAATCAGATAGTGGGAATTGACCGTCTTTTCTGTAACGCACCCAAGGCCTCACAGTTTGGAGCGCGACTTTTTCATTTATTTTATTTCATTCTTGGCGGTAACAAGATGCGAATTGTTGATCCTCAGACTCACGGTCTAACTAGATATCTGTTGGGCCGCGTACTGTACAGATCAACTATTTGTGTGACATAACATTACGATAAGTCTGATAATCATCATGAAAGAGTATTTTCATTGACTCCATGCGAGCTTCCGATAAGCAGTCCAAGAAAGCACATCGATCGTACATCTTGCATTGAAACGAGTAGAGGGCTAGCAAATAAAAATTTATGAAAACTACCACCAGTCTTACTGGGATATAATTTCGACATGTATTTAGTTCTGTTCACAATCCACAAAGCTGGTTACTTGTGTTACGGATTTCGACAGTTAAATTTTTAACCTTCCTCTTTAATTTAGTATGTGCTTTAAAAAATTCACTTACACAATAAAAATAACAAAAGGTAGGACACAGATATGATAAATCATGTCTTTCTTTTAACATACGTTCTCATTCAACGTTGGTCCACCGTCCAGAAGCATTTGTGGCATATGGTTGTGTCCACTGTGGTTTTATTGAGGGTGGGGGGAAGTATCCTAAGCACTTTAATATAGGTTTATGCCAAAAGAGGGAGTTTCTTGTAGCTAGAGTTCGACTCAAGATGCGTCTTGCACAACAGCAAGCTTTTTTTTTTCGAAACAATGAGTCCACAGTTTCTGAAGAGCAGTTCACTGTGTCATGCTTTCAAGTTCCTTAATTAATCCTGCCTGTTACATCATAAATTTTCTCAATGTGGTCCAACAAGAGTTGGTTGGTGTATTTCGTGATATGGCAATATATTGTAAATTATTGAGAAACAACGGCTAAAATGTTGAAATATTTAATTAAGTGGCCGTAACTCTTTATCAACGCTATGATGTTAATAGTAAATCACTAAATGGTGCGGAAACCTTTCTTCAATACAACTCTCTCTCTCTCGGTGTTTGGGTATTGTATGTTCATACCCTGGAGGGTCAGGTTCTCTTTGACCTCTTCTTCCTTCAATACAACTAAACATGTAACTTTTTCGTTTTTGAATTTCACGTAAAGCTACACTGGGGCTATCTGCGCTAGCCGTCCTTAATTTAGCATAGCAGTGTAAAACCCGAGGGAAAGCAACTCTCGAGTTACTCTTTTACCAACGAATAGTGGAATTGACCGTTACATTATAATGCCCATAAGGCTGAAAGGGCAAGCATGTTTAGTGTGACGGGGATTCGAACCTGCGACTTTTGGATTACGAGTCGAGTGCCTTAACCACCTGGCCATGCAGGGCCAAACATGTAGTTCCATGCAGAAAAACACATCAAAGCTTCTGAATTTTCAAGTAAGCATTTTAAATTTAAGCTATGGCTCGACTTGTGGAAGGGTGCCATTCTGCTGGATAATATGCTAATAACATTATTACTACACGTGCGACAAACCGTGTGTCCCTATATTAAAAGGCTTCCACATAAAACTTTCGAAATTGCTCCCAAAATTTTCGGACACTGTGCGTTTTTGAATTACCTGACACATAATTGACTATCGTAAGTTATATATTTCTGAATTTCCTGGTAAAGGATTGGCTATCACAAGTTATATGTTTCACAATGTCCGGAGACATGATTGGCTATCACAAGACACTTCTTCCTGAATTAATTTCCCGGCACACGATACATTTTTTCCATTCACTGCTTCTCAATATTCTTGAAACATGGTTTTTGAAGATTGTCAAAATTTGTAACAAGTTACGTTCTCTAATTCTTCTGTCATTTCCTCAGATTCACTTCATTCTTTGATCCGTTACAACTGAAGCTAATTTTCTCTTTCATAATAATGATTTACGTGGTTTATACGTTTTATATAGCATATAAAACCCTGGCATATCTAACTTCCAAAAGCCCGTTATGTATAGTTTCTAAATGTCGATGTACCTAGCTTCTAAAGCCCAGTCCGAATAGCTTCTAAAACACAATGTATCAAGCGTCTAAAACTGGTATATATTTCACTTCCAACACAGTATCTTGAATGTTTAAAACAAAAACGTCTTTCATCCATGAATATATTAACGTCCTTATAAGTTCAACATTTCATACTCGTTGTATTTCCTCTTAGCGCGGTCTGTAATGGTAATTACCCTATACCATGATCCAGCAGTTTCTAATAACTAAACTAAACTACTGCTCTGTGAGTACGTTGATATTGTTATTTTCTTAGTGCAAAGCTGCACAATGGTCTATTTGCACTCTGATCGCTGTGTGGAATTTATCCTAGGCTTTCAGCATTGTAAATCCGCAAACTTACCGTTGACCCACCAGGAGATACACATGTATGGAAATATACAGATCGAATCCTTATAATACTGTCAAGGTTAAGAATACTGTCACTAGTTCGTTAATACACGATGTGTTCCCATCAATATGCCCCCCTCCGCTAGTACAGTGGTAAGTCTCCGGATTTACAACGCTAAAATCAGGGGTTCGATTCCTCTCGGTGGGCTCAGCAGATAGCCTGATGTGGCTTTGCTGTAAGAAAGACACCCCCCCCCATCAATATGGTGCTGATGGTGTTGGCATGGGTGTTTCATGAACACAATTTGTATTTGTTAAATGAGGCTTATAATAATGATTTTTAAATGAAATTCACGATAATTTTTCAAAACTTTATTCACCTTAAAAAACAAAATTTCTCTTTGTACTTAGATGAAAGAAACATTCTAGAAGACTATCAGCGTTGCCAAGTTATGATTCACGTGGTATCATTTATTTATTTTAAATATAGAACAACGACGAGATCGCGTACGGACATTGAGATTGTGTTTAAAAGCCAGTTTTTATTTGAAGTATACAAGTGTTACGAAAGTTTAAGTAAAATAAGATTCCATTTGAAACGTTTCGGTACACACAATTCACCTTATCTCTCTCTCCAACTATCTCTCTATCTGTTTATCAATCTATTTAAAGTTATGATTTGAGGATCCTTTCAAGAAAACAGTACAATAAAAGCATAACAAGAACAACTTAAGACAACAACACATAGCTGTGGTTTCGCTATGAAGGACTTTATGATTTGTTGATTTTATAAATGCGTGTGTGCTTTGCCTACTAATCACTTTAGAGCTACTTATTAAGACGTTCCGAATAAGAGATACGAAACGTTGATATCTAAGTCAATGTAACTAAGCAATATTTTCAGAACAGCGAAGTTTGAGGTTAATTTACGAAGCACTCGTAATATTAATAATGGAGGAATTATTTAAGCTCGTTTTTTTCTTCAAGTGTATATAAGAATCGTGCATCTATTATACACACACACACATATATATATATATATATGTATAATATCGATATGTTCAATATCAAGAGTGCATTGCAGAAAAAATATAAATTTTTGCTATTCCTAAAGTTTCATATCGATATCAACGTTGATCTATCAGTCTTTTATGTGCCGAACGGTCATTCTGACAAAAAAAAACTTATTAAAAACAGAAATGTTTCTTTTTTGTGAAAGAATAAAAAAAAACGGGTTTCCTCCGCCGACTGGTTTTAAGAAATATTTTGAAAATAGAAGCATGAACAGAAATAACACAAAGAAGAACTATTTCAATATCTATTTGTTGTTTAGCGATTTATATTTATATTTTTTATAATGACGGTGTTATACACATTCGTAATTTTTATTGTACCATTTCGAATAAATGTATTTGAATTGCATTGCATATCTCCTCTTTGACCCTGCTTATACAAATGAAACTTGTCAAAAAGCGCTCTCTTTGGTAGCGGTCTTTTCTGGCACCCGGCGAAATGACAAGAAACAGTAAATACAGCGGAAAAAATTCCCGCGGCTACTCAGCAAAGCTGAGCACTCAAATGTGCGTGATGCACCTACTGCATCGAAAACCAAAGCCTCTTGTTGACAGTGCGTTATATTCAATCTCCTTTGCTTAAAAACAAACGCAAAGGAGTTTTTATTAATGAAATAACACAATGGAATGTCAAAAGACGGTTGCAAATGGTTAACTAGACAATCATATTATGTGTACGCTCTGTTCCAATGGATTACGTTGACTGCAAGGTTTATATTTATTCATAACTATTTTTAGGGAAATTACTGATGACTTGTTTCATCGGGTGTCTGCTAGTGTTAATTAATACTATTAGTCATAAGACTATAAACAATATGGTGGACATAGTGTGTTTAAAATATTATTATACATTCTTCAGAAAAATCCTAAAATGTCCTCTAAAGAATGTAATATTAGAAAATATAACAATAAACCTAAACGCTATTCTTTTATGACAGATGTACTGATTACAATCACGCTTCGCTAGCAAAGATGTTCACGTCATAAAAATATTAGTCAAGTTCGCACGATGGACGTAAAAAACAGTCTAAGCCTTAAATAATACAAACTATTAACAATCGTTCTATATTTGAAACCTGATACCATTGTGTTGTATGGGACAAGGGTCTTTATTAAATTTTTTACCTTTTTTGAAGCGCTAGGTGTAATCTTGAGGCTAGTGTATCCGATTTGTAAACAAGAGGATTCATGATTCGCAACCCTTGTCATAAAGTCGTGCCCAGCACTCTGGGTCTGCGAGTACGCTTTTTAAAGAATAATGATTGCAGATCCTGCTGCTCAATCAAGTAAGAGTAATCGTACAGTTAATAGCGAGTGGCGTTGGTTAGCTTTCTTTAGTTTATTGAACTCAATATTAGATACCATGATACCATATCATGTGTACAGATAGTGACTGTATAGTTTTGCGCAAAATTCTAGAAATAACTTTAAACTTTTGTTTAAAGAGTAAAAAAATACTTCTATAACATACATCCATTAATTGTCTTGCTGAAATCGCGAAAAGAAAGAAAGTATTAAAATAATTAAGACAAGGAAGAGGTTGTCTGTAAGGATCGTCAAAAGGTTTTTACTTATCAAAGGAAGTAGCTGGAATGATACATCATTTAAAAGACCAAGATATAAAGATCACTTTATTTTTACAAGTTTGTTTCGCAAAGTACCCCAAGGATTATCTCAGCTTCTGTTCCCTAACTTTGAAGTGATATAGCTGAAGAAAAGTAGCTCCTAATCAGAACCCATCGCCAACCACTCTTATCAAATAGGATTTGATCTTTACTTTTATAACGCACTCAGGGCCACAAAATGTAGAACGCGATTTTACAGCAATGAGAAGACTCAAACCACGGACTTTCAGATATACAGTTTAACATGTTAGCCCCGTGTTATCAATAGTTAAAGGTATTCGGGGTTACTTATATTAAGTGATAACGATATTTAGAGCAATTCTGACGAAGTTCACAAAACCTAAAATAGTTATTTTTAGCCATTCAAAAAACAAAAAGATATACAGCTAACTGTATCGATACACAGTTTGCAAGTCTTTACGAAGAATTATTTTTAATGCTGAATTCGAACATACTTATCGATAACAGTGTACTGAGCTAAAATATCTAAAAAGGTCGTAAATGTAGAACTAATGAATTCACATAGAAAATAATTAGCTACAGTGAGATGACAATGGATCTAGTAAAAAAGCTAAAGTAGTTAAGATCACACATTGCGTTATGTTTTACTATGTCCAAAATTACGCAATAATGAACAAACCTTGCGACTTGTCAACTTGCATTTTAATAAGGATTGCAAAGGTTTCGAATTTAAATCGTTGTTAGCGTTGCGGAAACATTTTTTCTGAACTTTCGGATGTTTTTCCACATGAACAACTAATTTATTATGAGCCAAAGTCACGGGGTCAAAGTCCAGAAATTATATCATTTGCAGTTGTGTAGGAAAGAATTGCAGAGTGGGGATACTTGGCTAGCCACGCAGATAATATCCCCAATACACACATACACTCAACTAAACTTTATGGAATGATAGTTTGGAACAGAAGGCGTGTTAATAGGAATTCATAACCGTTTCTACACTTATTGTTGCCGTTATTAAACAATTGTTACTTTTGACTAAGTTACCGTTAACTACATTTATAAATGGCACCAAATCCTTAAAACGAAAAAGAATTTTTTTTAAATTTTCTATAACACACCTACACATATGCGGGTGGGGGGCACACAAACGTCTTGCATATCTTAGTGAGTGCACTAGCACTCTCTATAGAGGAATATAATAAAAACAAATGGCCGCCACAATTGCAATAATACATCAACTCAGATGAAAATTCTAATCCAACAGTCACTATAAGAGTCACTGTTTGACTTATACCCACTTTCTACTTTCACTTGTAACCTAACAACTTCGACCCTAAAGACGTTTCTGCGACCAATAACCGCCAACTAAATAATAACGAGAAACAGTATTCAAGTACATGAAGAGCTGGGCGTTGAAGAGTAACCTAAAACACCCACTATCTTTATTAAAACACCCACTATCTTTATTGCTACTTCTTTCCTACAAAGCTACCCTGTTTTGAGTGTATACATAGCGAACTCTTAAAGCTTATACAAAACGTTTCAGGAGATAATAATACATACTATAATAATAATATGTTATAGATAAAGTGTGTGAAAATTAGGATTTTTGTGTTATTTGTCATACCATTCACCATCAAATATGTTTAAGTTCATAACCCGAACAAAGAACAAGTATCTCAGTTTGTTATAATATAATTTACAGTTGCTATACAAATCAAATACGTAAAAGAGTGCATCTGCTTCGTTACGTTGGTGATATTTCGATAGAATTAAATTGAGGTTTGCGGACTAGTTCTGCAAGATCACCTAACTCGGCCTCAATATTCATTAAATAGTGGTACATTCGTGTCTTTAGTGTACATTAAGCTGTCTATTAATAGAAATTCCCTACCTTAGGTACATAGTATAAATTAAACTGTTTGTTAATAGAAATCCCCTACCTTAGGTACATACTATACATTATTTTATCTAATAATAGGAATCCTCTACCACAAGTACTAAGTATAACTAGTCTCTGTTAATAATATCGAAAAAGACATGTTATAGAAATATTTCTCCTTTGGAAATTAGAAGATGAGATAAAAAATCTACCTCTAACCACTTCTGAAATTAAATTAATAATTAACGCTTTCTATCTAAACATATGGTTTATTCCTGAATATTTCCATCTCAGTGTGAATGAACTTAAAACTATTGTTTATTAATTTGAAGAGCAAACATTCTGAGTAACGATGACTTAAACAGGACTTCATTATGACGAAATGTTAGAAGAAGACAAATCCGCTAAGATTTTGTTTTCAATGAACTTTCTTCTACATTTTAGCACAACGAGACATTGAACCAGATATAGAGATACATCCTCAAATAAAACACTAGCAGAGTACCTAGCGTTGCACGGACTTAAATGCCTTTAAATGTCCCAAGTTGTTTTATTTTTACTCGTTACAACGCAATGTAAATGAATATTTGTTGGCACCAAACGTTTATCCAAAGTCATCCTTGATAGACAGCCTCTCCACCTCTAAGTAAGGAGTTTTCCATAACTGGAAGTTTATTATTAAAAATAAATTTATATTTATTAAAAAATAGTGCAAAATGTAGTTGTATATCTATCTCTATGTGCAATATTTGTTTAGTTTATTCGTAAATAAGAAAACATCATCAGTTATTACTATTGAATACAATTAAAAACATTTCGGTTGTGATATTATAAGACCATTTAACAATACATTCAGAATAATACCATGGGGAGTAGGTAAGCCAAAGATGGAAAATATAAATTTCATTCTTTTATCAAAAATTGTGAGATGAACTCTGTCTTCTATAAATTAGATATATATTTCTAGATAATTAGTATAAGAATTCTTGCTTTTGCTTTTTCTATCGTCAGTTCTTCAGGGTATATTGTATTTAGGGCAACGTTTAAGTTATTTATTGAAATTACCAGTATATCGGAATGCATAGTTAAATTAATTGGGATTTAACCTTTGTTTTTAAATAAGTAATCATAGAAGAACAGATACAAATTGGCCATATTTGAAGAGAATTTAGCACCCATTGGAATACCCACCGGTTGGTTATAGACCCGTTAATTAAAAGTTATAGAACAATTATAAATGCAGAAGTACATTGGATTTTAGTAAAGTACAACTCGATAAGAATGTTACACTACATTATTTGTAAGTTTCTACTGGTATATGATCCTGAATTTTAAATTTCTACACGTTTGGCCAATATAAACTTGACCACAGACACAAATAATTTTATAAATCGCACATTTATTAATTTCTTCTATTCAATCTTTTGTACGCGTGAATCTAATTAACTTACAACACGGTGAGAATGTTACACTACATCCTCTGCAAGTTTTCATTATATTACCAAAGATTTGGACTTTTGTTTGTTTTGTTTTTTCACTCCAATAAACTGACAGAGAGAATGGCAAAGTTTCTCCCACGTATTCTAGTGAGCCCTAGAAACATAAAGATGAACATTTCATTTTGGATAGCTGTTCATTTAGTCAGATTCTGTTTGGAACACATAGTATTGCAATATTACAAAAAAAGAAAAGAAAGGTAGGCCTGGCATGGCCAGGTGGGTTAAGGCTATGGACTCGTAATCTGAGGGTCGCGGGTTCGAATCCCGGTCGCACCAAACATGTTCGCCCTTTCAGCTGTGGGGACGTTATAATGTTACGGTCAATCCCACTATTTGTTGGTAAAAGAGCAGCCCAAGAGTTGGCAGTGGGTGGTGATGACTAGCTGCCTTCCCTCTAGTCTTACACTGGTAAATTAGGGACGGCTAGCACAGATAGCCCTCGAGTAGCTTTGCGCGAAAATTAAAAAACAAACAGAAAAAAGTACCACTTCTCTGCATATCGTTGTGTACGATTTTTCTAACACTATGAAGTTCCAACAGATGCCACTACCTGCGATTTGTAAGTGACTAATTATTGGCTGCATCTAGCGGTATAAGTCTGCAAATGTACTGCTGTGTCACTGTGGTTAGCTCTTCATAATCTACTAATTTCTGCTTTAAAAAAAAAAACTGTTTTAAGCGTCCATACCAGACCAGGTTACCAAAATATCTAGTTCGGAAAAAAACGCTATAGGACTGTTGATTATAATGTACGACAAACGTTCACGGCTAAACCACGTGCCTTTACATTTTTCTTTTTGTTTTGTGCATTTAAGAAACGAACCACGTCAGGTTTGCGAGAAGTGAAAACTGGTTTTCGCAATAGATGCTTCAGATATGACTCGCACATCAGCAGTGCGAAAAAAAGAAGTGAACATATGTTGTATTTTTCAAACTCTTCTGAACGGATGTCGTTGCAACAGCTCTAGAATGGTTCTGAAGGGGACTTCGAAATGCTCGCGTTTAGAAGACCAATTGTGTATTTTGAAACATATGACTTATTACTACCCACAGCTATCACCTGAAGGTACTTTATGAAATTAAATTATCCTGATATCTTTAACTTTAACAATTCAAATGTAATGCTTCCATTAAGTTTATTCTAAACAAATAATTTCCAAAAAAGTAACAAGTTCAACATGTTTACAAACACTCAGATATCAGATACTCATTTTAATAGCTTTATTCAGCCAATATATCATTGCCTTAAAGCAATTATCCCATTTTTGAAATATTTACTTTGAATGCACCTTCTGTAGGATTGTGACGCATGTTTCAGTGATCTGAGTAACAATCGTGCCTCTTAGAAAGCTGCTTCTTCGCCACTTACGAGTGCGACTGACATATATCGACTTTTAAGTTTTCATACACACACCGAAACGGTATATAGCTTTTCTATTCCTTGAGGCACATGAGGTAATCAACATATATTCATACATAAATTATTAATTAGATAAGGTCTTACATTTATTAAGTATGGTTTTATTAAGGATAAATATTTAATTTTTCCACATAGCAATGTGAAACATATTTGTCCATATTGGATAATAAATTTCCCAGCGCGACCAACGTGGTACCGCATTAGTTCTTATCAGCCTGTATAAATCGATGCCTGTGTTATAGAAATGAGATGTAGTCATCCATCCCAATCCACTATTGATGTATTTGGTTTACATGTTACTTTTCATCAAATTAGACTTGTCATTATGTAGTTCCCTAACTGACGATATTGTAGATCCCACAATCTTGTAAGTCACAGACGTAGCAGTATACAGAATCATACAAAATATAAAATGCTCTTTTGTCTCCTTAATTTGTCTTCCTAATAAAAAATGAGTTTAACAATAAAATTACCGATTGGCTTGGCTAAAATAGCATAACTTGACACCAGAGGGCTATATTACTACATCGCCGCTTCCTAAAACAATGTTGACCTGTTTCGATCCAAGTTGTTTCGTAACTTCGTAACGTTATAATTGAGAAGCAAGTAAAAACATGCACCTGACTTTTTCAGACTATTTATATTGGACATTACCCAAACAAAATAAATTATATTTGCCATAAGTTAACCACTAGATACTTAGCAGCATGTGCTACAGCTGGATGCAAAAGGTTAACTTACGACCGCATAACACAGTAGGCTTATCAAGGACTAAAGCTTGTCAACTATCTAATTTATTTGAGACTTCCGAACTCTTTGTTTAGTAAAGCTTAGAGTGGATATAAGGCGACAACGTCAAATCACTAGGAGTGGCAGCTGCGTCATCTATACCAGCACCCACGTAACACGTGCTGCAGTATATTGTACCTGTACAATTACAGCTTTCATGGTTTGTAATTTTAATGTTTTATAACTACAGATGCACTAAAAATCTTAAAACAACAACAAATAACGGACTAAATAACGTCAAAGATAAGATATATCTGATCGATGTTTTTGGTTCTTACGGTAGGTGGGGCAAAACGTTGTCCATATACCTATTTTTTTAATGTTTTGAACTTTATTTTCTTTATTTACATGCGTAGTTTTCATGAAAGCTTTGCTGCTTCACATGCGTGCCTAGATAATTTAATAAAACTACGCAAAATATATAAAACGAATTACCAGTCAAATATAAATACATATTTTACTACAGAAGTATAAACTCTTCAGCCATTTGAGTAAAACCTCAAGTTTTCTCATCAAATTATGTAATTAAACTAAATGTCAGCTGCTCCAGTGATGTCTTTATTAAGATTTCTATCTTGGTTGGAACAACTGCAAACTCTACCATACTTATACTAAATAGTCCGTATGATATACTTTTTCAAAATTTGAAGTCCCTGAATGCGAATAACTTATATGATTTTTGTTTTGTATTGCTCAGATATACAGAGAGACATGCATAAGCAAATATATAAATAACCCTTGTTAGTAATAGTCATGTATTGGCCATGATTAAGCTCCACTGCTTGTCATTGAAATTTCCATTACAGCAAACCAGTTCTAGTTTCTAAGAAGGTTGACTTTAGTCTTGACAACTTTTCCACACATAATCTACTAAATGTGGACATCAGCTCCCAAAACCACATTTCAGTAAAATAAATGTTTAAGAATCCATGGAATTTGTATCGGATATATTGTCGAATGAGATTGCTGCGATTTTAGTTTTTTCTGCCATTTTTCTTATGAAAATAACCAAAGTCTTTTTTTGGGTTGGAAGGTTCTCTTTCATAACCTTAACCATTACTTTTATAAGGAAAGTGTTGTTTCGGATTGGATTGATTTAGTGTTATAAGTGCGTAACCTGAAAGTTGTTTCTCTTACACAGGAAATATTTAAAGATCCCTTTTTTCAAATGTCATGTCATGTGGTTCCGTTCCCATAACGAGCTCAATAAACAAAGTTTTCCGCAGAAAGGACAATGACATATCATTACAAGTAAAAGCTCTTCAGTGGCACTGTGTTGTCTCATGCAGTTAGTTCTTATAAAGTACAATGAACTCTCTGTATTACGGAAAACAATAGCCAGTAATGTTTTGACAGTTTTGGAAATATTGTAAAGCTATATTACAGAATGAATATGAAGTGAACAAGAATATATTTATTTTCAAAAAACAAAAATCTTTTGTTTTTAGGGATATAAATCAACTATGCGAATATCAAAAGCCACTTATTAACTATCATCCACTCAGTGTGGCAGGGATAATTTATTTGTTACCAGTATTATTTCGTTCAACTGGCATTAATGTATATTATTAGCCACTCATAAATGTTATCTTTTATTTCCTTTAAGGTAAATGACTTTGTTTCCCATCCAAAGGATTCCACTGTTAGAAAAGTGCCGATTTAACAAGTTGCAACGTCACGTGTTTGTATTCCAGTAATTCCATCAATCTTCTTCGACTACACCTTTGTTACGTGCGTCCATTTCCCAATTCAATTTCCGAGAACTAAACTGTGGACATGTACAAATTGTTGAGTAACAACAATTTACAATGAAAAATGAGAAGGTGGGAAAGATATCCTTCATACCCCGCATGATGAAAAGCATGTTCAGCAGATACTTAAACATTTACTTTATGTTCTGGTATGAAGTTTATGTCGTGCTTCTCGATTCAAGTGGTTTGACTGAGACAAATAACTCCCTCAATAAAAGACCGCGTTTTAGTTACATCCTAAACATAAAGGAATACGGAAATTAGCAGGAATCTTGTTTCGATCTGCAGAACAGAAGTGATTTCCGGACATAACCTAGAGTATGCTGACTCATCTACATCTAAAAAATAAGAACGTTTACGATCTCTCCACAAAAATATAAACTGTAAGATTTTCTACGAAAATGAAACATAAATAAATCGTACTTTTATTGTAAAATCAGCATGAAAACTGAAATTCGTTGCCTCACACAGTAATAGAAATATATTTTATTTTAGGAAATCAGTATTTTTTGATATCGATGTTTTTCAAAGTTAATGCTTAAGTAACATAAGAAATCGGTTAATACCTGATACTATAAAGCAACATGTGATAATGCAAGTCATAGCAACTGGAAATTTCTTGATCTGCTAACTATAGTCTCAACAACCCATCCTGCCATTTGGAAGAAATGTTTTAAAATGATGAACTAACCTGCTACACTAATTCAGCAGTATTACAGTAAGCACAAAGATAAACAACTTAGCGTTTTCAGGTTGGTCTTGCTGTAACTATGAATTTGCGTAATATATTCGAAGCTTCAAGTTATGGGTAGAGCTAACATCCGCTGTTTAAAAACAGAAAGTGCATACTGTTCACATCAAAAACAGATTAGAATGTCCTTGTAATCAATAAAATACTACTAACGTTTTTCTCGCCACCTAGTAATTCGGTTTGAACCATTTTATTTTCCTCGTTCTTTGTGTCTTAAAATATAGCACCTACTCAACACTTGTATTACATTAGGTTTTTATATCTTAAAATCATCCCATACCGAAGCTGACAAGTTTACGATTGTTTACAAAGTTACATAATGGGCTGCTTGTGGCTTACCCACTACAGATATTGAAACCTGATTTTTAGCGTTACAAATCTGCCGATTTATTTTTGGGACACTGGTGAGCACAATGCGAGAACGAACTTCTAAAATTTTATAATTTTTACACATGTACCACCAGTAACCGTTGCTTAATTTTACCTTCCTGATTTGTTTCATCCGACAGCATCAAAAATTTAAAAAGTGAGTTTTTCATACATTTTCTAGCAGAAAATTCGTCCCTTCATTTTTATTATAATTCAATTTTTATGTCATTCACAATTATATTTAAAATGTTTTGAAATTATTCCACAGTACGATATTTTTGCCAGATAATGTAGGTAATATGTTTCTTTTTAAAAACTTCTCGAACAGTTTGAGTTGTAAAATCAAATTTACAATGATATTTTCTTCTTTTTGACAAAATGGTCGCCCCCCAGAATTTCGATACTTAATAGTGAAGAGAACACAGATAGCACATTGTACACCTTTGTAGTTAATACAGCAAAAAAGCAAACAACCAAAACAGACAGACAAAATGGTCAAAGGTGCAAAAATTTTGCTTTTGGAACTTTAGAAATATGATCACTATCACACGTACTGTTATCTTCGGCGAAGAAACACACCGAGATTTCTCTGTAAATAACATACAACCTTTGTTCTCTCTGCGATGGATAAAATGTCGCTTTTTTCATGGAAAAAGAACTAGTTTCAAATACTACTGAAATATAAGAAAATAAAACCTCTTGAAAGATTTTGAAACGAAAGTTTAGTATAGTTGTTGGGAAACATTCAAAGTTAGTGACATAGTTACATTTGATGCGCAATAAGTTTCTCTGAACAGAAAATGAAATTCACATCTGTCGAAGGAAATATGTCTGAAATATAAAAGAACAGTACAGTACTCTGATTACTGCAATGTTTAATAAAATCAAAATGTTCTTATTTATTCTTGCGAGTAAGATAAATCTAAATTAGAAATAAGTCAAATATTTTAATTGTGATAATTTGATAATAAATGCTTATATGTAGAAAGAAAAATATAAAGAGAAAGAAAATTGAAATCGATTTAAGTTAAATCAGTGAATTAGGTTTAACAACATAAGTTTCTAAATTTTATTGCTGTTTTTTCTGTTGCTTGTTGTTAAGCGCAAAGTCACATATTGGGTTGTTTGTATTCTACCCTCCGTGGGTATCGAAACCCAACAGAGAACAACGTTATTCTCTGCTTATCAATAAAAGTGTTAATACCCGTACCCGCCGTTCTGAGATACAAATATTATTTTTATTAATGTTATGTAAAATAAATAAGAATTAATTATTGACTAGTGGAAACTGGTGAATGAAGGTGTTGAAATTATAATTACGTTTAAGTTTCTTTTTAAATTATCGAGTAATATACGGAAATAAGTTAGTTTCAACCAAAAAGGTACCGTCTTTCGAAATTAAAAAGTGTATTTTTAACTTTATCATAGTAAAGTGACATTACAAAACGATAATCCAAGTTAAAACTGTGTCAAATACATTTTGATATAAAGGCTTAACATACAGAGACGAGGAGAAAAAAATTGATAAATAAATTTACATACAAATTATTTTTTATGGTTTGCGCAGTAAACTGACCAATTTTTTGTCTTCCTTCCAGTGGTTTAGTTTGTGTAATTATCCTTAAAAATATATCGAAATTTTCAACATAACGGAAGTTCAAGCGCGCGTTCCACTAAAGATTCTTACACTTTCAACTGTGGAAGTGTTATAACATATGTCAATCAATCCCTCTATTCGTTGGTAAAAGAGTAGCCCAAGAATTGGAGGTGGGTGGTAATGACTAGCTGCCTTCCCTCTTATCTTTCACTGCTAGATTACAGATAACTAGCACAAATAGTTCTCATATAACTTTGCACGAAATTCAAAATAAATTAAACCGAATGAATTAAGCGCACGTAGTAGACTAAATGGCTCAGAGACCTTTAGTATTCAATCACTTTATTTAAAAGTTCTGACGAAAGGAAAAAACACCCAGTGGCACTCGTTGCCACAAATACTTTGTTCAGACCTTTAAGTTGAATATCGGGATTCACTGTCACTTTTATAACGCCTCTCACAGCCGAAAGTGGCATCAAGTTTCGAACCCAGGGTCCTATCATCCACAGCCTGACACGTTAGATCATTACCCTACGTCCATCCATGAGCCTTTAAGTAATCAAAAATAGGAAGCTGAAAGCTCCGATTTTGTTGCCTGAGTTAAGATAAAATATTTTAAAGGTATGTATACATATTTTGAACTGATACTTGAGCCTCATATCCGTTGACAAAATGACGTGATTCCTACTATGATTTTGTAAATTATCTGATGTGACTAATATGATATAAGCTGTTTACTACTGCATGATTTTCACTTTCTTGTTGCTGTTGTTGATCTTTGCGCCAGTAAGGGGAAGTAAATGTGACGTAATAAAATGAAGATAACTGTGGTCTCGGGCACGGGGCACAAATGTATACTGCAAATACAGTTTCGATCTGCTGAAACACAAACATGGAAAAGTACACAACGCAGTTCAAATGTTACGGTTTTTCTTCTTTATAATGCATAAATTAATTTACTGTTAAGACAATGTTAGAAAACAACTCTAAGTAATCTGCGTTATGAAGCTCATAAACCTGTGTTTTTGCACTTTGAACACTGATAATTCTAAGGTTAGCAGGTACACGGGTTTTAATATGAGTGTTTGAAAGCAATTCGTAATTTTACAAATTAATATATTCAGTCCAGTGAAAATAGTGAGGAAACAACGAGATGCTTGTAAAGTTCGAGCACGAACATCTCATTTTGTGTCTACCCCCCCAAAGAAAAAACCAACAAAAAAACCCGTAATACTAACAATCGTCATAAGCGAAGATGGAGAAGAAGTGAGTGGCGGATATGGTTGTATAGAAGTGTAAAAGAGCTGGTGATAAAAAGTTATTACCTCAAAGAACAAGCTTTTTTTCGTTCACTAAAAATTGACTATGTGAAGAAAACGTGACTTTTCTTTAAATGTTTTATGTGTGCACTGTCACGAACAATAACAACAAAAACGTGTCTGACGAAGTAATTTTCAGTGACAATTAGTTCAACACTTTTCTACAGGTTCGAAACAATGTTTTTTTGTGTTTTTTTTCTGAGATCATAACCTTCAGGTTTTACATGTAGAACAAATGCAAATAATATTTGTACAAAAATGAAATTATGGATTAAAATATTTTTACGTGAAAATGTAAAGGGAATGATTCCACGTTATCTGAAATCTAAGCAGGATTTAGTCACAGGCTGTAAATCAGATTGGAGTGTTTCTTCAAAAGACACGTGAGGCTTGCAGAATCAAAAGGCCTATGTTTATCACACAAATGTAAATACGAGTAGAGTTTTTTAGGGGGCCTGGCATGGCATAGCGCGTTAAGGCGTGCGCTTCGGAATCTGAGGGTCGCGGGTTCGCGCCCGAGTCGCGCCAAACATGCTCGTCCTCCCAGCCGTGGGGGCGTTATAATGTGACGGTCAATCCCACTATTCGTTGGTAAAAGAGTAGCCCAAGAGTTGGCGGTGGGTGGTGATGACTAGCTGCCTTCCCTCTAGTCTTACACTGCTAAAATAGGGACGGCTAGCACAGATAGCCCTCGAGTAGCTTTGTGCGAAATTCCAAAACCAACCAGTTTTTTAGATCACTAACTAAACTGGACATAACTTGAATATTCTGGAAATAAATTTAGCATCACGCAACTTTATTTCTATTTCTAGAATAATAAGAAAGGCTCCATACGGCTTAAAGTTCCAAGCAACTTTTTTGATAAAGTTCAAAAGTTGAAACAAAATTATCATTAAAGACCAAACATTAGTGAAAATATTTATGTATTACCATAAAGTTAGCTGCAAATGTTTCTATATGAGCAAATATTTATCAACAAATGTTCTTTTAAGTAGACTATATCAACAACTGGCGCGTCTCACGAATTCAAAGCATTTTCTCGGTTTTTTGTCCCTACTCAAAATTATCTATGTAGAAATACACACTAGATGCGACCAGAGACATTTGCAGTAATTTTAATGTCTCTCACTTGTTGTTGTTTTTAATTCTGTATTTTCACGCAAACCATTAAAATACGCTTTCTTGTAGGCATTGTATGTTGAATCAATAAATGTTGGACTATTTAAAAAAAAGCAAGCAGGCAATCTCACATGTAACTGAATTTAATAATACAACAGGTGAAGTAAACAAAATATACTAATAGTGTTTATAAGAGCATAAAGAGTACTAAAGTTACGAGATCCCCCCAATAACATAGCGTCATGTCTGCGGACGCGCACTGTTAGAAACCGGGTTTCGATACCTGTTCACAGATAGTCTATTGTGTAGCTTTGTGCTTACTTTCAAACACTCACGAAAGTGTTAATTGTATGACATGGTTTTACAAGTTTCAACAAGAATGAATAATAAAACCCGTAGTAATGAGAGGAAATAAAAAGCAGTAAAAAGTGTTTATAACGGTCTATTAAATGAACTGGAGTTAAATTATTCCAAAGTAAAGTAAATGTAAAGTTGGAATGAAGGCATACTTAGCTAAAATGTAGAAACGTTTGAATGCGCGTTCACAAAGTGATAAGCATATGGTTTTGAACGAACCGCACATGCGTATATTAGATCTCACTAAGTTAGAAAAGCGCATAACAGTTTCATAAAGTGTAGTGTTAATGTTTTTTTAGGAATTTACACGCGGGTTATGTGATTTTGTTTGTTTGTTTGTTTGTAGATCAAAGAAACTAAAGTTGAAATATAACCTGGTCGTCACGTGATAGCAACAGTGTACCATGGTGTAGTAAATTAATTGCGTTAAAGAGATTGTTTAAGGAAAAGCGAATAAGGTGATTCTGACTGAAAAACACAATATGAAACTGGGACTCCTCGGACAAAGGCCTTTCTAACGATATGAGATTTGTAGCGTTTGATAGAGATATGTGAGAAACATTCTGGAAAGACAAACAGAAAAACACAAGCGTATTACTTATACAGATGTACAACTTGACAAAGTAAACAACGAAATATTTGCGTCTTACCATGAAACAAGCTTTATAACCCCTTTTTCGTTCTAAAGAATCGTTGATTTCAGCTGCAATGAAAAATTACTTTTGTGACTACAAAAATAATTGAGAAAATAGGCTTACAGTTTGATGACAGTTGCTCAAATTATTAAACTTATAGCCACATTGAAATGACCTCACTTATCTTTTAGGTCCTCGACATGATTTTGTTTTATTGTTCAGAATTATTACATGACTCAAATGAAGAGAGTAATTTAAATACAGTACCGGTAAAAAAAAAAAAAAAAACTAGGCGGAATATATTATACATATTGGTTTCAAGTTTTTAGTGCGCCCAGCTGCTTCATGAGAGACGCCCAGCGAAGAAAACAGTTCTTATGGAAATCTATTGTATGTGTACTGATAAAAGCAGTGAAAACGAATGACTCCAAAAGTTATGGCGTGACCTCTCTCTCTTTAACTGCTTGTATATGTTCTGTACTAACTATAAACTGCTCTAACCAGCCTCACAATGGATATCTGGCTCCTTTTTCACCACATCTTCCTAAACTACCTATACATCAAATTGCTTGTGGGTTCATGACTTTATTATCATAGAGCCCCTACTAACACAAGGATCGCACAAATGATTTAAACATAAACATTATCAATACTCCAATTGATCCCACTAATTAATGATGAGGTCCCTTTTATATGTAAAAAAATGAATGATTTTACCAAAATTTTGTAATCATTTCTTTGCAGTGAGTGGTGAAAGAGAATAAAAAGCAACGTAATAATATTCAATGTGATGTAAGATGTGGTGCAAGGTCATTAATTTGATAGAAACATTTTATTCTTATTTGAGCCACTGCATGCCAAGCTTTCATATTTCCTTTAACGTCAAGATAATTCATCTGAAGGACTAGGTTAAGTGAATTTAAAAAAAAAAGGAAAGGGAGGGAAAGCAATTCATGAATGACCCTTTGATCCGAAAACACACATAACAAGACCCTAGACTTTAATGTACGAGTGTGTGACGTGATCGATGTGTAGTTGGTAGCTGTCACACTATAACAAGAAATAAGCGAAGACATTCATTTTAATCTCGGTGGGAAGAGAAAAGCAGTAAGTAAATGTTGAGTCTGTACGAGGAGAGAGTCACAAGATTTAAACTCTGAAGCTTAGGTTTATAAAGTGTGACTGCAGAGAAACATAACCATAAAATTGTCAATTTTATTGTCAGTTCTTATTCTGCTATTTGGAATCTTTCACGCGGTAAGTGGGCAATAAAAACGTGTGTCATGCTGTGATTCTAAGTATTATTTATCTAATAAAACCGAATATCATTAGGCCAAATCCTCATGACAGAAAATCACACTGGAATGTATAAGAACCCCCCCCTTACATTCCGTAACTGTAAATAAATTTACCCCTACAATACACAACGGAAACAAACACCCCACTTACTTCGTTTGTTGATAACGCACAAAGCTACACAATGGGTTATCTGTGCTCTGATCACCACAGGTATCGAAACCCGGTTTCTAGCGTTATAAGTCCGCAGACATACTGCTGTGGCACTGCGGGGTAAATCGTCAGACAAGGCGGAGATTTTGAAAAGAAAAATTTAGATGAATATATTTCTTTTTCTGACATTAGTTTCCGGAATGTAAAATAAATAAAATAAAAATGTTTAAGTTTTACGCATTTATTAGGTTTAGACAAGCCATAATGCAGTAATAATTTCCTTAATAATTTTCATACAACTATTACAAAAATAAGAAAGAGATTCATTTGTATCCAACTGATCACAGAATAAATTAGGTTGTGCTTAAGAACCTTTGTAACTTAAAAATAGCAATTCATGAAATTGAGATCATTAATATTACAAAAATTACAATAATCTGCAGATGGTGGTGAGATTTACGGGTGGAACCAGCCAGGAACGAGCTCAATGGTTCTGCTTTACCACTTCGTTGAAAAACAGTCTTTATGAAAATCAGACCAATATGTACCCGTTCTAATGACAGCAAAATGATAGCAAGCACATGCGAGAGAAAGAATGTTGAGACAAACATCAACTTGGTTACTGAGGTCACTGCGTAATCCCAGAAGTTCTTACAAAGTGCCTTACAATAAAGTCAAGCGACTCAGTTGGAAGAGCACTTGTGTGGTGTGCGAGAGGTTCAAATCTGATGCAAGGAAATATATCACGAAGAAAGAAAAATTAGAATTACCAAAGAAATAGCGTTTTAGATTTGTCTTCTATTTTTCTCCACTAATTGTCCTGGGAGGATATCCGTTAATAACATATTTCATCCAGTAAGATGGATCTGAAGAAAAACCTAGATATCAGTCTGAAATGTTATTTGTATGTAATGCTATGCAGAAAGTGTGAAAATGCTAAATTAAGGTAGAATAAAAGTATAGTATATTTATTGTGCTCAGGGGTAACTGTATTTTATTTAAAGATTCGTATATAAATTAATCCATGTGTGAGTCATGGTGTCTTATAGGCAACATGTTGAGCAAGTAGTAATTCGATGACAGTGCAGCATTGCTATGAATTACTTATTATAAAAAGACTTTCTGAACTAAATTTGTTTTATTCAGCAAGACTGGAAATGATATATTGACAAAGGACATAACATATGAGCAGAAGCCTTCAATGCCTTCCATGGCACAACAGAAAAGTTAAGACAGCAATGAGCTCCAAAACCAATCTCAACTAAATTAGGAACAAAGCTGTCATTCACGTTGTGAAGGCTATGATTAGGAAAACCCTTACAAAAGCCAGTGCAGTCTGTCTTCTTGTCTGGAATAAAGATTGAAAAAGTGTTGAAGGTTCATAAGCTAAAAGTTCACAAACATCCAGAAATACTTCGTAATAAGTGAGTATTTTCATGAGAAAAATGATAAAGTGAAACTAGAATTACGGTAACAATGTTCGACAGTATTCCTGTCAAACCGAACTGACTTTAGGTTAGTTTAAACGTACTTTTACTTTTTGGAAATCGAGGTCTATCTATGTGTTTGAACTAAGATTGACCGCTATCCTTTCCAAACGTTTGTTACAGAACAAAATGCAGTGTCAAATAATCATAGCCAACAAACTGAACACGATCGACAATGATCTCAAGGGCACTATGAGAAACTGTAAGGTCATTTTTATAAAGTGACTTGTGAGAGAAATATGCAATACTCTAAGAGAAATGTGACAAAAAACAAACAAATATTGTTCAGTTTCACAGCTAAGTAGTGGCTTTTGATTTTCACACAGGTTAGTAAAGATACTGAAGAAAGCATCTTATTGTCACAGTAGAGAACTATAGATTATTGAACATCATTTGAACGGTCGCTTCATGGACTGCATTGCGATAGTCAATCACAAAGTTTAATTTTAATTTTTAATAGCGAATCTTCAATTTGAATATGAAGATTCTTAAGTCGAGTAGTTAATGTGAAGAAATATTACATGGCTTTAAATAGGATAGCAGTTAAAATGAAACACTAAAGTATATGGTTTTAAGTAGGATTGTAGCTATATGATGAAACATTACATTTTGATATGACCTTAAGTAGGAAAGCAAATGTGATGAAACTTTACAGTACAACATGACCTCAAGGCAGTGCAAAAGAATTTATATAATAAAGAATTAACAGCAACAAAATAAAAGCTTGAGGTACTTGTTTGTTGCACGTTCCTGCCGATAGAGTCTAGCTTTGTCCCGTTTCAGAATCCATCTGATCAGTTATACTTCAAGAACGAAAGCCTTATAGTTTAAAGGCTGTTTATATGATTTATTTATAAAAAAAACATTGACGTATAAAATTTAAACACATTGTTAGTTCTATATATAGTTGTATGTTTGTTTTTTGAATTTCGCACAAAGCTACTCAAGGGCTATCTGTGCTAGCCGTCCCTATTTTAGCAGTGTAAGACTAGAGGGAAGGCAGCTACTCGTCACCACCCACCGCCAACTCTTGGGCTACTCTTTTACCAACGAATAGTGAGATTGACCGTCACGTTAAAACGCCCCCACAGCTGAAAGGGCGAGCATGTTTGGTGCTACGGGGATTCGAATCCGCGACCCTCAGATTACGAGTCGCACGCCTTAACACGCTTGGCCATGCCGGGCCTTTTATGTATAGACCGAATTCTTTACAGTATGTATCTGTGACTCGTTGGCAATAAATTTCAACAGTAAACAAACAGCACACAGTCCACTTATTTCAATATAATATTTTAAACCAAGTGAGACGTATATACAAATGTTCGTTACAGTGTTGGTTTTCTCAGCCGTATCCAGAGCTTTAATTAATTCTCTTTTTCGTCAAATTTCACAAAATCTTTTTTCTTTACTTTAAAACAAAATTTGGTAAGATAAATTAATTTTCTAGTTCTTAATATTCGTTAAATTTTAATTTAGTACTAAATTAGTTGAAATATCTTTCCGCAAATGCATCTTGGAATACACCTAAGTCAATAATACCAGTGAAGTGTGCATTAATTATGTTGCGTAATCCGATTTACGTTGCACTTACAGAGAAAGTGAGAAATGCCCCCCACCCCAACTAGCATCGTTCTAATAGTTCTGTCACTCCGCACGCTAACGAGTTAAAAGCGTATTTTGTTTCTTGTATTAAACATCCTGTCTAAACATTTCTTTTCAACTTCACAGAGATGCATCTTTTCTTTTTCAGCCCACACTTAGGCCTAGCTATTACACGAGTCTTAGTTTAAGTCAGTCTGGGTATTTTAGTGTTTATGAAAACAATTCTGAACGGTACCTTTGTTCCTATTACGCAAAACAACACAGACTCTATCACTATTTGAAAACTGTATTCTAAAGTCCCTGTAGACATTCTTTACAGTGATAATCATGTTCACGTGAATACAGCTCGAGTAGAAGTCCAGTTTGTTTGTTTTGGATACTTGCTCAAAACTAGACAAAGGCTAACTGCACCAGCTCGCCGTATTTTTGAACTGACATACTAGAGAAGAAACAACTAATCAACAACACCAAGCTGCAACTCGTGGGTGATTTTAATCGAATTGTGGGATTTCACCAATGCTCTTACAATGTACCCTCAAAATGCGAAGTACGATTTTATGAAACAATAAACCCTCATCCAAGGTCTATTACACTAATAACCTGGCCACGTCCGACTTCGGATGAAGAACAAAGTTTCCGAAACGAACAACAAAAGTACACTAAAACATTAATTTAACACGTATTGAGGAAGGTGTAATAACAACAGCGAAAACAACTGCATGAATAGGATATACTGTGTCGTCTGCTTACTTACGTAGTACTTAGATGGCATACATTTTATGATCATTATGGTAACCAAAACTTGGACTGAATTTGTCACTTTTGGAAATGAGTCGATTTAGATGTCAATGCTCTAGGAAAAGGCAATATTGTTTCTTGTATAAATAAAACAAATATTATGCCACCTATCAGAAGAAGTAAGAAGATGGTTGTTTTATATATAGGTAGCGAATATATTCTAATTTTAGGGTTGCAAATCAACAAAACATGAGAGTACCCCATAGTGTAAGGTATAACATAATCAGACCACGTAAAGCAAAGCATAAAGTTACAGCCATAGTAAACAGTATTACATAATCAGACCACGAAAAAACCAAAGCATAAAATTGCAGTCATAGTATAGCGTATTACATAATCAGACCACGAGAAAACCAAAGCATAAAATTGCAGTCATAGTATAGCATATTACATAATCAGACCACGTAAAAACAAGGGTAAGATTGCAGCCTTAGAGCAGGGTAGTACATAATCAGACGATATAATTTGGTTGTTGCTTAATTATCAATTTTTATACTTTATTAAAAACCTCAGTTACTGAATGCTCTTAAATCACCTTAATTTCCACATACTACAGCTTATTCAGTATTAATTATTTGCCGTTTAACAAGACTGAGTCAGAGTTTCTTGGTATGTCTTTTTTGACGAATCAAGAAACGACATGTTTTCACTATTAATTGATTACCTAATACAAACGTATGGTTTCATGCATTTTGTCGTGTACAACAATAAAGTGTTACAAAAGTCCGTACACATGCGGAAAATTTTACCGATTACTAAATGTATTCTCCTTAAAATTCCATTACCTCACGAAGTGAAGATTTTGGGACACCTGTTTTGTTGGCACCTTTGATAAATCACGAAGCAACATGTTTTCGTTATTAATTGATCACTTGAATACCTTTACCTAACACACATGCATTATCGTGCATCTTAAACTATGATTGACTTCTGACAAATCAGGAAACGATACGACGTTAGTATTGATTAGTCAGTTGCAAACTTTTACATAAAATTTGGTAGATGTAAGAACTCTCATGCACATGCCCTATGCCTTTAAGCTTTGTGTAAAGAGTCATTTTCAATTTATATTGTGCAGAACGTTGTTCCAATGAAACTAACAATAGGAGTAATGATTCCAGCATTTTACTACGCGTTTTAGATATTTGTATTATAATTTGTCTATAATGTTACTGACATGTTGGCATGCATGAAATATGAGGGGTCATAAATGAGTACAAAATTGTCTGACGATAAATGAAAATGCTTTAAAATATTATTCAACGATTTCACACCATAAAATGCACTGTAGTGTACATACAAAATATAAATGAAAATATTTGCAGTGTACTGCAAAATCGCATTTTCTCGTGTGTTTGCTTCACTGTGCACGTTTTTATTTCAAATGGGATTTATACATGCACAATCCATAGAAAAAATGATAAAAAAATCTGTCGTTCGGAAAGTATTTTGGAGGGCCCAAATTTAATTATTAGGAGCACATGACCTCCCTCCATGGTTCCGACGTCTATTAAGCCATACAAAAATTGTATTCGATTAAAAGTGGAGAAGATAAAACACTGCTGTTTGAGCCGGTTTATTTTTTTCTTCCACTAGTCTTATCAATGACTGTTAGAAATCAGCCTCGGATAAAACAGAATAATAAAGTGGTAAGTCCCCAAAAATTTACCTTGAAAAAACTGATTAGAAGAAATCAACCGTAACATTTCTGCCAGAAAATAGTAAAAATAAATAAATAGAAAGGAACAGCTGAAACTACTTATTCTATGATTGTGCTGATGTGCAGATATTTCAATATCATTCATGCGTAGAATAACTCCTATCTTGATGGAAAATTTTATTGGTTGTCCAGTTGCAAGCACTTTCGATCGCATCACGTGACAGATACTACTAGAGAAATTTGACAAATCCATCCGGGAACAGTCAAGTGTTGTAGGACATGAAAGGATCAGACCATGTTCGTTCTGGGAAAAAAAGCTTTGTTTTTTTGTTTGTTTTGGAATTTCGCACAAAGCTACTCGAGGGCTATCTGTGCTAGCCCTAATTTTGTAGTGTAAGACTAGAGGGAAGGCAGCTAGTCATCACCACCCACCGCCAGGAAAAAAAAAAAGCTGTTGGTTGATAACAAAATGAAGTGTTTCGTCGGAGGTCAGATTAATGATTCCAGCATTTTACTACGCGTTTTAGATATTTGTATTATAATTTGCCTAAAAAATTGTCTGACGATAAATGAAAATGCTTTAAAATATTATTCAACGATTTCACACCATAAAGTGCACTGTAATGTACATACAAAATATAAATTAAAATGTTTGCAGTGTACTGCAAAATCGCATTTTCTCGTGTGTTTGCTTCACTGTGCACGTTTTTATTTGGTGGAAAATTTTATTGGTTGTCCAGTTTCAAGCACTTTCTATCGCTTCACGTGACAGATACTACTAGAGAAATTTGACAAATCCATCCGGGAACAGTCAAGTGTTGTAGGACATGAAAGGATCAGACCATGTTCGTTCTGGGAAAAAAAGCTGTTGGTTAATAACAAAATGAAGTGCTTCGTCAGAGGTCAGAAACACTGCAGAGCGCGAACCTATACACGATTTCGAGAATAAAAACATCGGAAGTGATATCTAACAAGGTTAATTTCGAATAGAACAACACTAACGTACCCTTCTTTACATATACACTGAAATTACGATGATTAATAATAGAAAGTTTCGCAACTGGTACATCCTTCCTTCCATTAAAGGTATTTGAGCTTTAAAAAAATGCATAATAAATATAATTTGATAGCTTACATTCCGAAGAGGGCGCTAAAACTACTACAAGAGAAAAATCAATTTTATTAATTTAAGTATATTTGTCTTGCATCAACCTTAATTATATATGTATATATAATATTATGTTTAAAACTGATTTAAGGTAAGGGTAATGGGGTTGGTCAAACTAAGACCAACCTGCATTTCTCTTATAAATCTTTCATTTTAAAACATCTCAATTGGTTGACATAAGGCACTATCTATAACACCAGGCTTTAAGGCGGGTTACGAGTTGGCTGCGCTGAGTCAACAATTTTTTTTGAGTCCTCGAGGTGTCTGAGAGGTGCGGCTATCACCTTTGTTATGAACTATGACAAACTACGACAAGAAACATCGAGAATTTTTATCATCCTTGTAAAGATAATGGGTGTCGCGACGGCCAAAGTTCGGACGTAGGGTTCGTCTGAGAAATCCTAAGGTGAATCACTAATTTATAGGTTTTTTTTACGTTGTGCTAATTAAACTTTAATTGTTCTATAGCTTGGTTCTTTAGATTTCTTTATATGACTGTCATACATAGAAATAATTAGAGAAAAATGAATATAGATTGAGAAGTTTTGAGAGTCCTTGTTTAAAAAACATAACGAGGATCAGATACTTTGATCATACAAGTGAAAAGACATTAAGGGAGAGAAGCGTAGAACAATTAATAACGGAAAATGATCAAATCGTATATCAGCTGTGTTTTAAAATCAGAGGAGAATGGACAGTTAAGACAAGAAATATATTGGAGACCAATTGGAAGAAGAAGCAGAAGAAGACCTAAAGATATTTCGTGTAGTAAAATAAAGATAAATTTGAGAAATAAAGACCTGGACAGAAAATAATAATTGGCATAAGCCGAATACTTGGGAAAGCCTTCATAATTGACCTCTGGACACACCCACTTAGAGAGGAAATAGAAGTTCCATTTGGCCCAGACCTGAGGTTCAAAGGGGTCCTGAAGTTTTTTAGTTGTTTATATTATGTTGTATATTTTAGAACAACTTACTGATAAAGTGAGTAGCTACTATCAAAAGAAACTATCTGCTATCAAAGTGACATCAAATCTCTTCCCATCTTAAGCTAAACTGACACAGAGGTGTCAGTATTTTTTTCTTGCCGATTCATTTTAAATACACACATTTCTATGGGATCTTACAATAAAAATAATTTATCGTGTGTGTTTGTTTGTTTGTTTTGGAATTTCGCACAAAGCTACTCGAGGGCTATCTGTGCTAGCCGTCCCTAATTTAGCAGTGTAAGACTAGAGGGAAGGCTGCTAGTCATCACCACCCACCGCCAACTATTGGGCTACTCTTTTACCAACGAAAAGTGGGATTGACCTACATTATAACGCCCCCACGGCTGGGAGGGCGAGCATGTTTGGCGCGACGCGGGCGCGAAAACGCGACCCTCGGATTACGAGTCGCCCGCCTTACGCGCTTGGCCATGCCGGGCCTTATCGTGTGTGTATTTGTGCGTTAGCACCCATCATTCAGATATTGCTGGCTCGATTGCCGTATTTTTTGTAATTAGAAACCGTTCAATGATGTACATAAGCCACCTTGTTTTAGAATTTTTGCCTGAAAAAGGGATAAGAATCCCCCTAAAAGTGGGCACATTTCCTATTTTTCATTGACGTTTGGCTTTGAATTTAAAGACATAAGTACTTAATCAGTTAAATGAGTCAATTATTAGTATCTAATGAGGTCATTAGGTTCTATTAACAAAAGAAAAAGAAAAAACAGGAAGGAGAATATTATGTAACAATGTCCTTTATATAATTTTTATTTCAGTTGGTAAATGTAAAGTATGTTATGCCAGTACATTGCTAGCATTCTAATTATGCTGGCACACAAGAAATACTTACTTTTATTAGAGAAAACAGAGGTGTTGAAACTTGCGAGTGTAAAAGTTTAGCTCTCAACTGTTTTTTAATAGTAAGATGTGCCACGTTTTTAAATTTAGGTGACATGCAGAACGGTAAATGAAAAGTTAGCTATTGTATAGGCCCGGCATGGCCTTGTGTGTTAAGGAGTTTGACTGGTGTTACGGGGATTCGAACTCGCGACTCTCGGATTACGAGTCGAGTGCCTTAACCACCTGGAAGTACTTGTGATTAGTAAGTAGGCTTAAGTGTGATTTTCGAAGCCAAAAGGCTAATTTAAAAGTTAGCATGCACTTTTTTAGCTCAAATGTTGCAAGCATACATTTATTACTACCATACAAAAACTTTCATATACACTTTTAAACGTCTTACTCTTAGGTGATGCTAAATTCTGTTCTTGAACAAAATGTATCCAGAGCACCGATTATAACAAAAGAATATTAAGTAAAACTGAAGGCAACATCATTTTAGTCATATTTGTTAGGCCTAATGAAATTGTCAATGAAAAAAATAATTAGATTATGAAAAAAAGGTATTTGTAGTTGAACATGATCCTAATCACATTTGTCAGGCCTAATAAAATCCGAGAACTAATTGATAAAACTGTGAGAAAAATAGATATCGGCAGTGAAATGTGAGTTCAGTCGGATTTGTTAAGCCTAAAGAAATCAATAATGAACTAATTCGTAAGATTGTGAGAAAAGAAGGTACCTACCTATCTGTAAATGGTGTTTCAATCATATTTGTTTCGCTTAATGAAATTAGTGATTAGCAAGTTAATAAGATTGTGAAAAAAACGTGTATGCAGTTACATTTGTTAAATGTAATGAGCTTTCCTTGCTTCGCCAACTTAGTTTTACATATTGAATGATTATACTTTAACAGCAAGTTGTTTTCACTATTTGTTTGTTTTTCTAAAAAGGTGTCCTTTTGTGGCAAGTAAAAGAGTTATGTGATTAGAAGTTAAATTTCAGTTGATACCAAACTGTTCGTAAAATACTTCACTTATTTACTCAACGCAAAGTTTAAATAAATTAAGTTCAAACGATTGAATGAACTGAAGCTAATCTGAAGTTTTATAGATAAAAGTATAAAGTTCTGCCATCCTTTCTGCTTCACAAACTAACTATAATGAGCTATATGGGTGTTTAAAACGATGTATATGTGAAAATTAGACTGTTTAAAAACTATCTTTTAACCATTACATTTACTCACCTCACGCCTATTGATTGTATGCTTTATTTTATTTTATTTTATTTTATTATCTTTTATGTGGATTTATCTTTACCTAATGCTGTAGGAACCATATACAATAAAAACAAATTGCCTGAATCCAGTACGCAGCTGTCGGGAATCGAGGAAAAAATAGGTAACAGTTTATTTTTATTTATACCACAAGAAATCAGTCCTCTTTCCAGGATGTTGATTCCCCCTTTCCCGGAAATCTTCCTTGCGTGGAATAAGCTAAATATTTATATATTACTATTGCTGGCAAATAAGGTATAAGTAATTTGTTAGCAGAAATTCTATTTTAATCATATTATCGTATTGAAAGAGTCCGTAGCGATATAACAACACGGTTGAAATTTACAGTTTAACAGAAACAGACAGTTTTAGTGTATATTATTTCTTAAAGTTATTAAGGTTGGTTTTCTTCTTTTCTGTGTTTGATACTGTGTTTCATAATGAAAGAAAAAATTTTTGGAAAACTACAGCTATCCGGTATTTAAGTAAAGTGTCGTTACGATTGAATTTAGTATTACACATGAAACGAAAGAATAATAAAGACATATCGAAAACTCTGCAAACATTCTTAACCGGGACGATATCGTTACATGTTGTTTCCAGCACGAAAAAAAGTTTTTATTAAAGTAAACCTCTTTACGTCCTCTACACATGGTTTATTACTCCATACAAAATATGACCTTGAAAGCTAATTTATTTTTGTTTTATTTCCTCTTATACTAATTTGATTTTACGTGTTTTTCATTTTATTTTCAACGTTGGCGAGTTACAAGATGGCGGTCAAGTTGGTTGTTCTGGATATTCTTTCAAAGCTAGTCGTCTCTAGTTTTAAACTGATAAACTAGAAAGAAGAAAGCCATTTAAAAGCACAAACTACCAACAACTGTACTATTCTAATCGAAGAGTAGGATTTGACATTCAGTCTTATAACTCACCAACAGCCCTAGACTATGAAGAGCAAATATGCAGCAATGAGATTCTAATAATAAAACCCTAAATTCACAGTCTGGTGCATTAATTATCTGGCCATACCCGTCGCGGATGTATTTACTAAATATACACTATCCTCGACTACCATACTCCTCTGTAAATTTATTTCAACATAGAAAGAAAAGACATAAAATAGAAGATTTAAACTACAAAATATGACAGAGATCAAGGTACTAAACTCGACAATACCCACTAAACCACACAAAGCTGTCTTTCATAACTGTGACATTCCTTCACTGCGTTGTATAAAGCACTACTGATATTTTTCTTGCATCATTCTCTACGTTTGTATTCTGTTGCCTCACAGTTTTATGTAATTATCGTTTTGTTTTTATAGAAAGCCTAAAAATTTATAGTTACTGTTTGTTTTTCCATGCTAGATGCACTCTATAAAATGACACAACATCGGTCATTTATAACTGCCTCTTCATGTCGTGTTTGTTAGGTTGCATGATTGTACAAATCTCGTTTTTTTGACGAGTCACTGGTTGATACATAAAAACGTGAAAAGAGAGCCACTTCAGTTACGCGTTTCATAACCATGGGAACAAGTTAAGTAGATAATTAACGTTCCTAATACACAAGTTACCTTATTATATCTGTTGCTGCTGAGGTAACGGTTACAAAAAAATACCGGAACAAACTGGACAGATGCGACAGAAATCAGATTAAGTATTTGCATAATACTTCCTGTGAATTTATTATAATTAATTCAGATAACTTGCAGAATATGATATGTACATAATTTACAAAGCTAAGCAAAAGTTTGAACTGATTTAATGCATTCTTAACAAAGCACTTCTGTTCTTAAGTTTCAATAGCACTAGACCGAACAATTTTAATGAAAAGTGATGCTTCTAGTTTACAATTAATTTAAGGGTGTGTTTGTATGTTTTCTTACAGCAAAACCTTATCGGGCTATTTGTTGTGTTCATCGAGGGGAACCGAACCCCTGATTTTAGCATTACGAATCCAAAGACTTACCATTGTTCTAGAGGGGACTTTGATTTAAGGAAATATGGCTTATTACTTATTTTATCAGTATTTTGTCCCTCTCTCTCTCTCTCTTTTTTACATTTACAAAACACCCAGTATTATGTCGTTAACTTCCAAAACAAGTTTATTCTTGTTATTTTTTCCCAGCCCTGTCCACTGGCAAGCAAAATATGCATTATCATGTTAGGTGTTTGAAACAGAATTCGTCATTTTTTTAACTTTATGATAGGTCAATATTTTCGACTAATTCCACAAAGAAATGAAAAATAAAATAATCTGAAAAATGCAGATACGATAATATTCTGAAAAATAAAGAAACATTAAGATAAAGAACTATTACTTTTATTTAAAAGAACGAAATAGAATAGCAAGGAGTCGAACAGTAAGCTGTTGTTAAACACACTCTATGTAATCGGCTGTCTGCACTGTGTACATTATCACAGCGAATCGATCTCCGGACTTAGCGTTATAAGCCTCAATATTTACACTGAGTCACCTGGTAACATTGAACAGTAGTAAACATACTGAAAAAAAACATTCTTAGATTTGAAATGTTTATTTGCAAAAAACAAAACCCACGTGAAAACTTGTCCTTATAAACTAGTTCTTTCTTACAAAGCGATGCTTTTATACATCTTACATTTTGTATTTGTAATAACTGATACAGTATGTTGCTATACATTCTGCATATGGTATTTGTAATAAATAATGTATGTTTTTATATATTCTACATTTTGTATTTATAATCACTAATGTATGATACGCAAATGGCAAGAAACTTGGCAATGTTGACACAGAACACTTGGCGGATCAATGGACTGTGAATGAGATGCTCAATACGCCATCCTTACTTTTTATCACGTAATGTATCATTGCGTACAACACCGTGAATTATATTGCGGGAAATTTCATATACATTCTAAGCCAATGAATTCTTATGTTCCTGTACATACATGGTGTGTATGGTTTATTCTTGAAATAACCCCAGAGAAAAACGCCGCTAGGGTTCAAATCTGGTGATGCTGGATGCATGGATGACCCACAACTACATACATCAAGAAACCTGTTCGAAAGAATGTTAAGGTTTGTAAAGAAAATCCAGAAAAAAGGTTTGTTACTGTGTTGCCACCTAGCTCACACGAATTATGCAAATATAGAGTGCACTGTTGTCAAGTGCTGCCCTACTGTTCACGAGTTCCAAGTCAGAGTTATTACAAATACAGCTTGTATAATGTAAAAACTAAACAAAACAACAGTAACGACAGGAAACCAGTAACCATTTCATTTTACGTTACGTACGGTTTAAAGTTATTCCCTCTTTACTCCGTCCACCGTTAACCACAATTAGCAAATTTAACGGCGTTAACTTGCTTTTTAGAGGATTTCGCAAACATATTTGTTTTAAAATTTCGCTTATAGTTACTTAGGGAATATCTACACATAACTGTTTTTAATTTTGAACTTGTAGAAGGAAGACAGCTAGTCAACAGCACCCACTGCCAACTCTTTGGTTACTCTAGTCTGATCAAAGAGTGAAATATAATCTTAATTCTTATATCACACCCACACACGACCAGTAAGTGCATACTGCAAACCATTAATCCTTGGATTCACAGTTCGGGTGTGGTAACCGTTAATTAACTTTTTAAAACAATGATTGGACACTCAACAAGTACACTGCACTTACCATTCCATACTGTTGAAAGTAGTTCTTTACGTCTTCCAGAGTAGTTGATGCTGAAAGACCGCCGACGAAAATCTTTTTTGTTCTTGTGACCATCTATAAAAAAAGAATAAAATCAGTCTTCTACAATTTTTCTGTTATTAACTTCAGCGCATAATGTATTAAGTTAGGGAACGAGGCTTATTGGGCTAAAGTTCCATGATCGATCTTTGTTGTGAGCACAGCTCAGGTAGCCCATAAACAAAAAAAGTGGTAAAACGTATACCACGCAAAATGGCTAATGTTAAGTACATGTTTTAATATTTGTGACGTTTCGCTTAAATCACTGCACATTTTTATAAAGTAGCTGCTTAAAATTTTACGTCAGGCTGTTAAAGCGACGCCTTACTGATTCTATTGTATGTATTCGCAAGGACTATCATTACCGGATTAATTTTAACTTTTCAAAATGAAATCATTAAAGTGACGCTTACACTGCAAAATTAGGGACGGCTAGCGCAGATAGCCCTCGAGTAGCTTTGCGCGAAATTCCAAAAAACAAACAAACAAAGAAACACTCTCTATGCAAGAATAGTGTTCGCCACTATTGCAATATTATATAACCTCAGCTGACGTTTTTGCTCCAACAACCAACTCAAGATTGATATGAAAAACTGTTTTTTGAGTTATACCCACTTCTTGCACAGATAGCCCTCGAGTAGCTTTGTGCGAAATTTCAAAAAACAAACAAGCAAACCCACTTCTTACTTTGATCTGCAATCTAACAACTTTGACCCATAAAATATGTTTATGGCCAACGACCACTAATGAATTAATAACATGAAACACCGTGAAAAGACATTAAGATCTGGGTGTTGAAAGCGCAAAAAAAAACAAAACAGAAAGCACCCTTACCGCCTCTTCCTACAATGTTACCATGACCTTTGCACAGTGTATACCATGTTTTGACTGTACATGTATTAAATAAATTATTAAAGCTCATACATAAAATATTGGTGAGGCAATATTCAATACTATTATAGCATATTATAAATAACTTGTGTGAACTTTAAGATTTCCCTGTTACTTCTCATAGCATTCATCCCACGTTTTTTAAGTTCGTATTCCGGCCAAAGGACTCGCAACTCAGAGTGTCAAATCATAAAAGCAACGTCTTAATGTTACGATTACAATATCAAGCTCCACGGTTATCAGTTTTAAATTTTCAAAATATTTCAGAATCTGAATTGAAAATACCAGGATAATATGTTTTTGTTCTTGTTTTTACTTTGATAAAAACACTGAGTAGATAAACAAGTTTTCTCTGAATTGTTTGATAGATAAGAAATCCCTGTTAAGCAGTACTAGCCTAGTAACCGGTTACTAAGGCACTCGCGTCGCAACTTGCTTGTTGTACGTTTGAATCCCATCACCGAAACGCTTGCAGTTTTGGAAGGGGGGGGGAGCGTATTAATCTTACGATCAATTCCAGTATTTATTGGTAAAGAGTTGCCCAAGAGCTGGCTTTTAGTGACGTTGGCTAGCTAGCTGTCTTCCCTCTACCCTATCACTTCAAAATTATGGATGGCTTGTGCAGGTAGCCAGCCCTACAGTATCTTTGCGTAAAATTCAACAAAGCTAACCAATTCTATAAGATGAGCAAAATCCATTAATAAACAGGGTTATTTGTACTCACTCACCATAATATGTTTTTTATACATATCTTTTACGGGCTAGAGATAAAAAAATAATTTTGTGTGTGTAAAGTGTCTCACAATTATAGTTTTTCAAAACACGTGACAACAGATCAGCGACTCCGAGTTTTTTTTTTCTTCTTTATCAACTATTCTCCAGCTGATAAGAGTTTCGAATGAGCCATTTATTCTTGAATGATATTTAGGGGAAAATATACATATTCAAAAAGAGGAAGAGAGGTAAAAAAAGGAATGGCGAAACGAAAGTAAGAACGTTTATAATAATTCCACGTGCGTTTTAAACAAACCTAAGACAGCTTACAGCTTCAGGCAGAATTACATTTTATCACCAAATTTGGCTTGTACATAACCACTGCACAGCTGATCATAATTTCTGTCGCCTCCAGCAAATTTGGTAAATCCAACTTTATATATCTTATAGGTGTGGCAGATACAGAGATGTTCCCATCCCACAACAACCCCATATTAAGTAGTAACTAAATGAATTCTTCATTATCAAAATCTCTAAACTGTAAGGAAACAGCTTATACACTTACAATGCCCAAAGTAAATCTAACGTACGAGAAAGGTTGATTTTAGGCTGGAAATTTCTACTGGGTAGTCTATTAGTCAAGGTATGTTAATAAGTAGGCTTATCACAACTTTTTATCATTGTCCTGGGGCAATCAAAACGTAAAGGAAAATTTGGCTGTTGAGTACATATGAAATATAACGCCTCAATCTTCAAGGTTACACAGTACTTGTATAAATAAATACACGTTAACACAAAATTTATCAGAGAGTATCTTAGTAAAGAAACTAATCAGGAGAAAATATAGTGTATAAAATACGTATAGTATTAGTTATACAAACTACTTAGAGATTGACATTATGTTCGTTTTGGGAGACTTTACATTGTCTGAAAAGTTCTAATGGACTTAATTTACCTGCTTAAATTTATTTGGATTATTACTTGTATGAAAGGTGTTAATGGACTTTCCCTTCTTTAAGTTATTTGAATTATGGTTTGTCTGAAAGGTTTTAATAGACTTAATTCACTTGCTTATTTATATATTAGTTCTGACTTACAATGAGATATCTGTCACGTTGCTCTTAATATTGTATCTCCCTATTAAGATGAATTCTAAAAAACATTCATGGAGCAAAAAAAACAATTTGTGTGATCTTTATTTTTAAACAACTTTGTTTTTATTCAGGGAGCGTTCAAACACTATGTTTTAAAAACTACATGAACGAATTAATAGGATAACAAATTGACAAAAGTAAATATGTCTGAAGTTCTAGATAGCGTACAGACTGTTCATAAATATCATTGTTATTAGGTTTTATTTTCCTTCTTTTATATTAGCAACTTTAGAAAATAACTAACCCTTGGAAAGTTGATTACTTGTGGTATGTTGTTAATAATATTTGTCTTTGCACTGGAAAAATTTAATTATAATTTCCGGAACAATTGTAGCCCTGTGATTAGTGTTCCTTACAATAGGTCTTAGGTCCAATGTTCGCGTTTAGTGGCAAATGAAAATCACCTTTCGGTACAATTGAGTCGTGGATGAGCCCTAAAGGTGATGATCAAACCTCGCTACAAGTGGCAAAAGTTGGCGGTGGATGCTTGTCAACAGTACCCACCACCAACTTTTGTCAGTTGACCAGCTGCCTTACTCCTAGTTTATTTGTGCAAAATCAGGGACGGTTAGCGCTTGTGCAGGTTTGTGTGAACATTTGAAAACAAACCATCCTTTCAACAAGGACCATGCATGGACTGTGGTTCGCGTGTCAAACTATAAATCGAAAGGCCCATGGTTCGCATTCCGCCGCCGCAAAAACGTATACGTCAGTGATTCGAAACTTTTATTAGAGTTAGCAAAACGGTACGTGAACGTAAAATCAGCCTACGCCTACACTGTACGATGTGTGCGTAGCTACGTAGGTGTTATGCTGCATTTGTATATGTTAAAAAACAGGTAAACTTCACGAACAAAGTCTTACATTTAGAAAATTACTTATGACTGAGTTTTCAATTTTGTAGTGTTTTTAGAGAAATAGGGATTGTTTTGTATTACCATGAGCAAAATCTATTGGACTTCCACATCATTAGATGTAAACTGCATATATGTTAATAACGTTATACCTCCCATTCGCTCGATGCGTTTACGTATGTGTGTGTGCCTGCATACACAACGTATAAATACACACACTAACTGAACCAGTATTTCTCATGACTAAAACAGATTAAGCCTTTTTAGTTGTCTGTTTGAGACAAACACGGCAAATACCATGTAACGTGGTTTATTTGATTCATATCTGAGTTCAAGTATAAATTAATTATATACAGACGTTTTTGCACCCTTATTTACTGTACAGCATGAATTAAAAGGAGCCAGTAAAATCATGTGTAACAGCCGTAAAGCAACAACAAATATACAGCATTTAGTGCAAAATATCCAGGAATAACGTAATTTAGACACATGATACCTTATGTGATGTTATTTATTATTAATGTTGCGTTTGTTGTTGAAAGGATAAATCGTTTAAATATAATATGGTTAATTCCAAAACAAGCATTGGTAGACTGAAAGTATAAAGTGCCTTGGTATTCACTTTGAAAAAAAACATTCGTTAGAATAATTTCGAGAAAAGCATTGCTCCCAGATTGAAGCAACAAGTCCTAATATTACTTTTAATATTACTTGTTGTCAGGTTAAAGCAATGAGGTTCTAGTATTAATTTCAAAAACAAACATTATTACCAGGTTGAAGTAACGAGTCCTAGTACGAACTTTAAGACTAACGTGGTTGCTAGATTGAAGCAAAATACTTAGTACTGATTTAAAGAAAAGCATTATTGCCAGGCTGAAGCAACAATTCCTTATATTCAAGAAGAGCATTGTTGCTAGGACGAACATCCTGAAACTGAGTTCATAAAAGGCATTGTTGCAAAATTGAAGCAAATATTACTAGTATTGATTTAAAAAATACACATCATTTTTACATGTTTCAGACAACATACTGGTATTAAATACAAGAAACCAATTCAATGTTGTAAGATTTAGAATTTTATACTACGGGCGGTGGTAGTACTTTTCATTTTGTTTTGTTTTCACTGTTTCAAGCTCAACTGAACCGAATTCGCATCGCTCTGCTCTGCATACCAATCAAATATTTTGTTCTTCACCTTGAGCTATGTACCAATAAATTTAAATATTTACATGTGCATTAAATTAGCATAGGAACCCCATGGTGCACTACTGTATATACAAAGAGCAGCGGCTGCTACAGCCAACAAGGTAGAGTCAAAATCTGGAGTTTTAAAAAAGAACATCAATAGATGCAAGTCAGTATTAGAGGTATGAGTGTTTGAGACATTCCAACTCACCAATTGATATCCAAATCTACTGAAAGTCGACTGGACGTACTAATGTCGAATATTAGCTTGCTCTTCTCACAAAATAAAGTATCCATAATTCTATACAAAGACTAAAACATGGTATAAAAAGGAAATACAAATTTGGTATTAAGTGCATTTGACAGTTGACTTTTCTTTGCTCCTAACTGGGAAAAAGTCACTTTTAATTGTAGAATCTTAGCTGGAAAAAAAAGAAAAAAATCAAAAGAATTATTGTTAATTTCTATATCTTCAAAAATATAGTGTTGGGTTTCAGTTTATAAAGTTGTCTTATCCAGTGCATTCGTTACAGTGTGTTTAATTAAAATTTAAATATTTTCAAATTAAATAAAATAATGGTAATTTTGGGAAAATATGAAAACTTCAACAATAACTAACCCTTAAAACCAGAACCGAAAACTGCATAGTGGATCTGTTCTCACTGAAGTGATCGAACCCATTTTACCATTATAAGCCCTCAAGCTTTCTGCTTATCCATCCAGGAAGAGGGTTGTTAAGCCCAGACTTACACAATAGGTTATCTGTGTTCAGCCCATCGTGGGTATGGAATCCATTTTAGCCAAACTTACTCCTAAGCCACAGAGAAATGGGAAAAGGAGGGATAATATATATTTTATCAAAGAATATAAGTTCTGGTGGAATGATTAAAGGTATATATTAAAATCACCTTTACGTTTATCGCCCTTTTATCTGATCAACAGATAAACTAAAATCAAGAGTATGATGATAGTATCAGTTATACGTAAAATATTTAAAACTTACTACTTGTATAGCGATTTTAAATCACGAGATGCTTTTTAAAAATAACTATTAATTTTGTTACAGTGAATTTTCTTGTAATTATGGTCTAGTTAAGTCGTTCACACATCTTAGAATATTTTACAAGAAATAAAAGTCCGTAACTGTTTGTTAGAGTTTACATTCCTGAAAATATATGTTACAACACTGGACGCATTGATCCTGGGTGCCTGTTAGGTGTTTCAAAATAGTTAAAGATAAGTTTTAATTTATCATTTTAAGTTTAACCAATGTCGACTCGGCAGTAATCTTGAAGAACTGACACGTTTTTTCCTAAGCACAATTGTGTTCATTGTGCAGATTTGTGCTTTAAAAATAGTTGAAATTTAAAATTCGATATAAGAAATTTTAAATATTTTATTTGTGTTGCACTTTTGTTAAGTTCAAAATGACAAACTACATTCCCAGTATATTAACAGTGGAAAAAAATATTCTATTCCAAAGAACATTTGAGCTTTAATTGTTTTTGTGAAAGCAAGTTGAAGATAGATGACAAGGTATTGAGTTTTGTCAGTTTAAGTCTTTTCACATCAGCACCTCTTGTGGCTGAGTTTCGTAGCACCGGTAATGTTATATTATCAGTCAGAGCTTTTGAACACCTCTACTTGACCATATAAACAAACGCCGCCTAAATATATCCATACAAAATACAACCTATACAATAAATTTCATATGAGATATGTCAACAAAGTTAATTATTTTAGTATTGGTGACAGTGAAGTACACATAAAACACCATCGGGTCTGAAAAGTCGCAAATTATAATCCATGTTTTATTTTGAAATGCATTTCAATCATCGAGGGTAAAAAAAATCACTTGCGAATAAAAATAAAGGAAACACTTTCGTTCTTAGTTTTCCTTAAAATTACACAAGCCTGCGATGGTTTTACATACTCTACAGTAAATCCGAGTATTTTTTCCCATCGCGCATAGATTTTTCACAAAACGTTATATGTACCTTTATATAAGTGTACCATTTCGATTGAAATGTGGTCACACTTTGTTCGAATCTCTGTCACATCAAACATGCTCGCCCTTTCAGCCGTAGGGGCGCTATACAATGTGATGTTCAATCCCACTATTCCTTGGTAAAATAGTTGGAGGTGGGTGGTGATGACGAGCTGCCTTCCCTCTAGTCTTACACTGCTAAATTAGGTACGGCTAGCGCAGATAGCCCTCGTATAGCTTTGCGCGAAATTCCAAATAAACCAAACCAAAAAACCACACTTTGTTGGCTATAGATTATTTTAGACCAATCATGACGAGCGTTTAAAACCCAAAGACATTAACAAAAAACGTTCATTGTGGTAAATGAAACAATAATTTGATCTAAGTGAGAACTTTTCTTCCCAATTTGTAAAAAAACCTTATGAGATAGGAAAAAAAAGAATATCATTTTCGAAATCTTCGTGGCTGAATTCGTTATTAAAACTAAGATAACTTTTATGAAGTTTAAATTTATCTCAGCTTTAGAACGTTTATTGTTAAGTATAATGCTATACAATGAGTTATTTGTGCTATGCACACCGCAGGTATTGATACGGAGACACTGAATGAGAGGGCATTATCTAAGTAAACTAAATTTTTGCTTTCCTAGAAATTATGTTTCTTAAGTACATTTTCTCACTTTCTCAGGAATTATTTTCCTAAAATATATTTTTTGCTTTACTAGAAACTATATTAACAAATGTTCTGGACAAGTGGTTAAGACACTTGACTCGTAATCTGAAGTTCACGGGTTCGAATCCCCGCCACACCAAACATACTCGTCTTTTCAGACTAGACAGTCCTCCTATTCGTTAGTGAAAGAGTAGCTCAAAAGTCGGAGGTGGGTGGTGACGACTAGCTAGCTGCCTTCTCTATAGTCTTACACTGCTAAGTTAGGGATGGCTAGCGCAGATAGCCCTCGTGTAGCTTTGCGCGAAATTCAAACCAAACAACTGTTTAGTCTAATCCTTTTTGTTCGTTATACCGAATCAATAAAAAAAAGGGGGGAAAGGGAAACAAATGAGTTTTTCTTCTTTTGTATTTATGATAGTAACACAAACAAGCTTGGTCAGATATAGAGTTGCTTTAAGTAACATGGGCAGATAAATAGCCATACATATTCAGCTGCGTCCCAATGGCACAGCGGTATGTCTGCGGACTCGCGCCGCTAGATATCGGGTTTCGATATCCCTGGTAGGCAGAGCACAAACAGCCCATTGTGCAGCTTTGTGCATAACTTCAAACAAGACATGTTCAGGTACACAAAGATATCACCAGTCAAACACTAATACCAATATCAATTTTTGCTGCTTATTTACATCCAGAGACGTGTCAGCCTTTCCGTATTTAATACCGCGAAACAAGTGAAATTCTTTTGGCATCCAAATGGGATGTCAAGTAGCATAAGAAGTAAATAGTACTTTTTTCTTTAAAATATTATTTTTTCTGTGTATGTTTTAAGCGCAAAACTACAAACTGTTCTATCTGCGCGTTGACAATCGCGGGGAATCGAATCTGAGGTTCCTAATGTATCTTACATATAAAAATGGGTGAGTATTTGACTGTCATAGCAGAGAAACGAATGATGCAGTATATTTGAACCCATCCAGTAGTGAAAACTCATTGGTGTAACTCGAACCTCATGCTACCGATCTCTTTCGAAAGTTCCATTTGTGCGTGGTGAGAATGTGAAATTATGAATGTGGATAGAGGTATTAAGGCAGTGCTCAGAGCACAACACTCGGCCCGGCATAACCAGGTGGGTTAAGGCGTTCGACTCATTATTCGAGAGTCGTGGGTTCGAATTCCCGTCGTACCAAACATGCTCACCCTTTCAACCATGGGGGCGCTATAATCTCACTATTCGTTGGTAAAATAGTAGCCCAAGAGTTGGCGGTGAGTGGTGATGACTACCTACCTTCTTACGCCGCTAAACTAAGGAGAGCTAGAGCAAATAGCCCTCGTGTAGCTTTGCCCGAAGTTCCAAAAAATAAGCGAAACATGTGTAACAGTTAACACCATGATATACTGAATTTTCTGACTATTAAATGAAAAACAAAACCTCAACTTTCCATTTATGATTAACAAAAATATGTCGAGCAACTTTTAATACAATTCTAAAACCGAAAGTCGTATGTTTGAAAATGTTATAGATTTTTATACAAATCAGGTATAAAGTAGCCTATTTTGAAATGAATTGGATAAAGTGAATAAAGATTTCTTCCATGCACAAATTGACTATTTTTGCCCAATTGTTTTGTGTTTATCACCCAAAAAAGTGGTTGAAATTATTTAAAAAACAATGTTAGTGTCAATGTACTTGTAATTATAATTCAATAAGTTTAATGTAAACAAAATAAAAGTTATTTTAAATTTTCAATAGTCGTTTTGAAATAATTGGCTGTCCTTATTCTTTGGTATGAAAATTAGGTCAACCTAGATTTAACATGCGGAAAGAGTAGAAAATTCATTTTTTTAAAAAACACAAACGTACATTATTATAATAAACAGAAAATTATTATATATCATAAGAAGTACTTAAAATAAGTTATTAAAAAGCTGGGCTATTTTATAATGTTTACGTTTAACAAACACATAAAATACTTCTTTTTATATAACCGTTTGTTTTACACCAAAGCCAAAGAGGGCTATCTGCTGTGTCCACCGGAGAGATATCGAATTTTAATGTTGTAAGTCCACAAACCAGGAGACTCATTTAACCGATTTGACATTCTTGGAAGCTTAAATATTTATTAGACATAACAACTTTGCATATCAAATAAAGGAACCAAAACAAAGTTAAAAAACGCAATAACAATAGCATTACGTTTATAAACTGGCCTGTAATATCTCGACTTTAATCTTGTTTACCAAAACGATTGGACTATTAAAGGGAGTTTGGAGTTAGTGACTGAATTTGAAATAAACCCCCGTTAAAACCCGAGGTTCGATTCCCCACAATTAACACAGTATAGTTAGCCCTCTGTATAGTTTTGTGCGGAAACAAACAAAACTGATGTTTTTTAGTCGGTGAGCGATAAGTTTAGAGACTCTAAAATCCAAGATACATTCCCCACAATGACCATAACGGAAATAAATCATTGCGCTAGAAAATACAAGCCCTTGCTTGGTAGCTCATCAGTAAGTTATAGGGTTTAAAACAGTAAAAATTAACTTTAATATTTGTAGCGTAACTCTGTGCTTAACAACTAAATATACATTTTGGACCCATGGTGGATCAGCGATAAATCTGAGAGTTTATAATGCTAAAGATCGTGTTTCGATACCTGCGGTGGGCACAACACAACTCGTTTTGTATCTTTTCGTTTAACAAACAAAAAAACTGACATCTTTAAACTGTTGAGCTTCTGATAAAACCAGCCTTAATTCAATATGACAGTGAAAATTAAGTGTCGTACATTTTGTGTCTGGCTGGGACAGAAACGAACAGAAGTTACTTTTATAACTTCACTTTCACTTCAGAAAAATGAAAATTAGGGTGCGTCTTATATTCGAGGCATTATTTTTCAATCTTCGAAAGTCTCTAAAGCATAATTTTCCTCGAATAACAAAGATTTTAGAATAAAATCCTGAATAACAAACATATTAGACTATATTTAAAAAATAGCTTAACTTAGAAAGAATAAACAAACACGAATAAAATATCAAATTTACTGGTGTCTGCGCTTCTAGTGGTGTAGTTGGATATCACCGTCCTCGGTCTTTGTCTAACTTTCCTGTTGTTCAGACACTATTTTATTGTTTCTTTGTTGTGTTTTTTGCCCATGGAAAAGTGTTTTACGTACGATGTTTTACGTAAGTTGTTTTGTGCGCCGGACAGATTAAGAATTGTGCAGCCGGTAAAACATTTACAGCGAGGCAAATGTTCGTCGTTGGTGTGGTATGAAAATAAAATTGTTTTCTTGCAAGTTTGTTTGTTTGTTTTTTTTATTTCGCTCAAAGCTACTCGAGAACTATCTGCGCTAACCGTCCCTAATATAGCAGTGTGAGACTAGAGGGAAAGCAGCTAGTCATCACCACCCACCGCCAAATCTTGGGCTACTCTTTTACCAACGAATAGTGGGATTGACTGTCACATTATAACGTCCCCACGGCTGAAAGGGCGAGCATGTTTGGTGCGACTGGGATTCGAACCCGCGACCCTCGGATTACGAGTCAAACGCCTTAACACGCTTGGCCATGCTGGGCCCTTTCTTGCAAGAAAAGTACAAAGTCATTTTCTGGCTCAAGAAATGGAAGATGTCCTGAAATTCATGTTGCTGTTTTAACATATTTCGGAGAGTTACAAAATAAAGGACTGCCTGTAATGAGAAAAGTCTTAATGTTAAAAGCAAAAGAATATGCAGGAAATAGTGGTATTTCTTTCAAGGTTACTTGTGGCTGCTGTGAGCAATTTATGAAAATAGAAGGTTTATCATTACGGGGGAAAAAACAAGTAGTAAAAAATTGCCGTCAGATTTTGAAACAAAACTTATTGTATATCGTATATCAAGGTTACGTTATTGGTCTACGCCAAAGGAATTATTATTCCTTAAATCAAATCGGTAACGCAGATGATACGGGAGTTTTGTTTTGTTTTCGACATGCCGCGCAACTACACTGTAAATGACAAAGGAGAAAAACCGGTGACAATCAAAATCACTGGTTATGAAAGGTTAAGAGTTGGTGTCATGCTATGGATAACTGCAGATAGAAATAAATTATCACCGTATGTCATATTAAAAATGAAAACATTGCCAAAAGAATATTTTTGCAAAAAATGCATGGATGACATCAAAGTTAATGGAAGAGTAGTAGGGGCGTGTACGGGAACGCTGGCCTGGTGCATTAACGCAACAGAGCATGCTTGTAATGGATGCATTTCGTGGTCATCTCTCCGATAAAATCAAGAGTTAGTTAAGGAACAAAAATAGTGATCTGGTGATAAATCCTGGCGGAATGACAGGACAGTTACAACCTCTTGATGTGTTCACTGACAAGTCATTCAAAGATCATATTCGTAAGCATTATTATTATGATGCTTGGCAGAATAAATACAATCATACTTTAATACCGAGTGGCAAAATAAAAAGGGTATCAGGATCAATAATAGTGGAGAGGATTTTAAAAGTTTGGAAAGAAGTGTTGGACAATATTATTAGAAAATTGTTTTTAAAATGTTGTTTATCCAGTGAGGATGATGTAACGCAAGGTGACATTTTTTGGGACACAATAGTGAATCAAGTGATTTAAGGTGCTTCAACTTCAGAGTGTAACAGTGAGTAAGAAGAAACATTATTGTAACGAAAATTTTTAATTTCCTGTATGTTTTGTATATACATTTATCATATTTCATTTTAAATACATTATTAACATTTTTGATTCATTAATAATCTCTTTAAAACACATTTCCTCCTTTCTAATTATAATCCTTTTTATTCCCTGAAAATCCCTTTTTAAAAGCGGGGTGCGTCTTAAATTCAAAGTCATACGATATATACACTACATGGCCAAAAGTATGTGGACACCCCTTCTAATTAGTGGGTTCGGCTATTTCAGCCACACCCATTGCTAACAGGTGCATAAAGCCAAACATACTGTCAATGTTTGTCTGTGGGGATTACATAGGGAGATCTCAGTGACTTTCAACATGACACTGTTAGAGGATGCCACCTTTCCAAGTCAGTTCATCAAATTTCTGCCCTGGTAGAGCTGTCCCGGTCAACTGTAAGTGCTGTTGATGTAAAGTGGAAACATCTAGGAGCAACAACAGCTCCTGGCTCGGCATAGCCAGGTAGGTTAAGCCGTTCAACTCGTAATCCGAGGGTTGCGGGTTCGAATACCCGTCGCACCAAACATGCTCGCCATTTCAGACGTGGGGGCGTTATAGTATGACAGTCAATCTCTCTATTCGTTGGTAAAATAGTAGCCCAAGAGTTAACGGTGGGTGGTGATAACTAGTTGCCTTTCCTCTAGTCTTACAATGCTAAATTAGGGACGGCTAGCGCAAATAGCCCTCAAGTAGCTTTGTGCGAAATTCAAAAAACAAACAAACAACAGCTCAGCCATGAAGCGGCAGGCCACACAAGCTCACAGAACAAGACAGCCGAGTGTTGAAGCGCGTAGCGCGTAAAAATCGTCTGTCCACAGTTGCAACACTCACTACCTCCTTCCAAACTGCCTCTGGAAGCAACGTCAGCACAAGAACTATCGGAAGCATCATAAAATGGGTTTTCATGATCAAGCAGCCGCACACAAGCCTAAGATTATCATGCGCAATGCCAAGCGTCGGCTGGAGTGGTGTAAGGCACACCGCTATTGGACTCTGAAGCAGTGGAAACACATTCTCTGGACTGATGAATCACACGTCACTATCTGGCAGTCTGACGGACGAATCTGGGTTTGGCAGATGCCAGGAGAATGCTACTTGTCTGAATGCATAGTGCTAACTGTAAAGTTTTGTGGAGGAGGAGTAATAGTCTGGGGCTGTTTTTCATGGTTTGGGCTAAGCTCTTTAGTTTCAGTGAAGGGAAATCTTAATGCTACAACATACAATGACATTCTAGAGAATTGTGTGCTTCCAATTTTGTGGTAACAGTTTGGAAAAGGCCTTTTTTTGTTTAAGCATTACAATGCACAAAAGTGAGATCCATAAAGACATGGTTTGCCGAGGTTGGTTTGGAAGAACTTGACTGGCCTGCACAGAGCTCTGACCTCAACCTCATCGAACACCTTTGGGATGAAATGGAACGCCGACTTCGAGGCTGGCCTTCTCGTTTGACATCACTGATGCTCTTGTGACTGAATAGGGGCGAATTCCCGCAGACTTGTTCCAAGATCTAGTAAATATCCTTCCTAGAAGAGTAGAGGCTGTTACAGCAGCAAATGGGGGAACCAAATTCATATTAATACCCATGGTTTTGGAATGAGATGTTCAACAAACACACACGGGTATGGTGGTCGGATGCTCACATACTTTTGGCCATGTAGTGTATGTATATATATCGTGTGGTAATGAGTATATTGATTTTTCCGCATTACTTTATTGCAAGCTAATGATCATATTACAATAACTTCAAGTTGCGCGAGCAAGAAAAAAAAAGATGAAATTCGTAAACCTTTTTTTTTGCTAGAACACGGACATAAATTTGATTAGTATAACTGGTATAACTTTCTGCATTGTTATCGAGTTAACAAATCTTATTTTATCCCCAGCATAAAGTTTTTGCCGTAATCTAGTGAGAGTGTATCGTCTAGTATGATATATTTTAAATGTTATATCGAATCCCTGTCACACCAAACATGATCACCCTTTCAACCGTGAGGGTGTTATAATGTGACGATCAATCTCTCAATTCGTTGGTAAAAAGAGTAGCCCAAGAGTTGGTGGTGATGACTAGCTGCCTTCCCTCTAGTCTTACACTGCTAAATTACGGACGGCTAGCGCAGATAATCCTCGTATAACTTTGAACGAAATTCAAAAAACAAACAAATAAACCAATCACGCATCATATCGTAGCACAATGGAAACGTGTTAACTCATTTGTGACGTATTTATAAACAACACACAATAGAAACATGCTAACTCATTTGTGACGTATTTATAAACAACACACAATAGAAACATGCTAACTCAATTGTGACGTATTTATAAACAAAATCGGCAATCTCGCCAACATTCTAGGAACATGTTATGTTGAAGTTACATATGCCAGTATTTTATATGTTTATTTGTATGAGTACCTGATGATGGGTTGTTATTGGAAGTTAAACGAGCTTTAAATGTTATTGATTTAGTATGTTTGTTTGTTTTTTGAATTTCGCACAAAGCTACTCGAGGGCTATCTGTGCTAGCCGTCCCTAATTTAGTAGTGTAAGACTAGAGGGAAGGCAGCTAGTCATCACCACCCACCGCCAACTCTTGGGCTACTATTTCACCAACGAATAGTGGGATTGATCGTAACATTATAACGCCCTCACGGCTGAAAGGGCGAGCATGTTTGGCGCGACGGGGATTCGAACCCGTGACCCTCAGATTACGAGTCGCACGCCTTAACACGCTTGGCCATGCTGGGCCTATTGATTCAGTAATAACTCCTAAAATGAGATTAAAATGTCAAATTTAAGATTTAGATGTAGTACTAAAGATGTAGGCCAAACATACAACGCGACAGACCTAATTAATCAGATTGTGATAAAACTGAAACTAGAAGTGGGTAGAATAAACAATGATTGACTAGTGATTTCTGGCAACAGATCGTCTGTTACTGTCACAACCAGTCAGTTGTTCAATAATATTTTCTTCAGGATAACTCTCTTTTGTATTTATTTGTCACAAGTTTTACAGCTAAGGAATACTTTCAAAATGTCCCGCGCCTGTAAATAAGTCACTAAATGACCTCGAGATCCTGTGTCTTATGAATAGTATATATATCCATTTAGACGCACTTTTGATAAGCTAATCATACCACATGTCGAGAATACATTAAAAACTCACAAGCGCAAGCCTACCCATTTAACTGAACAACTTCAGGTCAATGGAATCATTTGTATTGTGCTGTAGATGTACGTAACAGATAGTAAAAGTGTGCTTATGATCAGGTTGTTCTCATAACCTTGGGAAAAATAGCCCTCCCGCCCTCCACAATTTCGTTCCTGCTTAAAAATTAATCTACGTATTGGTTAATGACCTAAAAGGATGCATGGAAATGCGAAACAGCATTGCCAGATATAAAAGACTGTTTAATGTAGGTAGTATTAGTTAGTTTATTTTTGTGAGTTAATATTTCTTGACTATTAAGTTTTCATAATAAGAGAATTAAAAGCAAACGATTATTGGAAGTAGGTCTGTAATACGAAAACAGACAATTATTGGAAGATGTGTTTATAAGTCATTGATGTCGAAGCTATCGAACCTTGCATGCAATTCATTGATGTTGAAGATATGGAGATTTCCAGAAGGCCTAAGTGATAGACGCATAAATAGCGGCAAGCAGACGAAGAAAAGAAAAAAGAGTGAGTAGAGAACAAAAAGTAAAGTCACGCAAAAGATACGTTCAGTCAGACAAAACTTAGAAAACGAAAAATTAACCGTCGTAGGAATAAATGAGATGGACTAAATCAATTTTTTCTGTCTATTTATTCAGCGAACGACACTTTATACACATAGTGGGTTATAAGGCCAAATCAGAAACCTCTATAACTCAGAGATAATTGCTCATAAGTTGATACTACAGACCAGAGAAAAGGCAACCAACCAATCGTCATTACCCGCTGTCTGAAATGACTACTCTTAATGGAATAGCGAGATTGACTGTAATTGTTGTAACACATGTAGCTGAATGTGCAAAGCGTGATTAAAATTAACAAGACTCGAACCGAAAACCCTGGATCCCCAGTTTCATTTGTTAACCATTAGGCCACGCTCAGGTTTTCTCGTATATGACTAAACAAGTAACAGAATATAAACCTTCCAGCAGAGAACGTAAATTTTAGAACAATGATGAGCAGTTTTCAGTTCCGTTGTGCAAGTGAATATATCTGTATTTATTGTTTAGTTTATCTGTCGTTGCTACACTCTTAGCGCGAAACTTATACAATGAATATTTGCTGCACTCTGACAACTGCGGAGAATCTAACCCCGGATTTTAATACTATAAGTTTGTAAGCTTACCACTGACCAATCGGAGGACACATATTTCTGTGACTTATGTCTCTGTCAGCTAGTTCGTCATTACATTCTGCATAATTTGACCTTTTATAAATAGTAGAACTTTTTCTTTTTTTTCAGGATTTTTTTTTTAAGTCGTATTAGGGTAAGAGTTAATATAAAAACAACTACTTCGGCGCATAACTGTAATATTGTTAGAAAGAAACAAATACCTTTACCCAACTTAAAAGTGCTGCATTAACTCAGTGGAAAGTTGCTTATAGGTTTTAGTTTGTTTGCTTTTCTATCATTTAAGTTTCTCTGCACTTCTTTGATCCGTGCTATTTCATTTACAAGATATATATAGGTTAAGAGTTGCGATTAGCTCGACATCACTGCTTGTTTTCTTATGTGAACTGATAAGTATACACATGGTACCCGGAAATTACGTTAACAAAATTGTTTACTCGAGTTTCAGAAACAAGAGCCTTGAACTCCTGCTTCAGAAATGCTTTATTGTTGCTAGTTTTACAATGTAAACAATGGTTAGTGTACTAACGAAATACAAAAAGAAATGTTAATAACTTTGTTAACATAATTTCCGGCCACTCAAAACACACATAATGTATACTGTGTGATAAAGCGCACGTATGCACAGTACCGTGGCCAGAAATAAATTTGGGGTGAGGGGTAAAACCCAATAATACTCCATTCACGGTTACGTCTACGCATGGAAATGTTTTGTTTCTCAAGCCAAAAGCCTCAAATAGGCTTTTGCAATGTACGAATGGGAGTGCAGTTTTTGTTTGTTTTTTGGGTGTGGATTTTTCTAAATATTCCATTTGTAATATATTTAACTTTTTAAGATCTTCTTGGGAATGGTGAATTTTTTTGAACATATGTTTTACTAATAAGAGGACCAACTACAAATTGCTCCACTGTTTACTTTTTAAAATTATTTCATCACGCCACAAAGAGAGTTCGTAAAAAAATCATATATAAGTCTAATAACTAACTTTCATATTACGCTTGAAAACTAACTAAGAACCTGTACTCAACCGATTAACGAGAGTGTAATAAAGATTGGAGCCAAATGTTAAGACTCGAGTGGTTAAAAACCTTCTTATCTACCGACACAGTAAAGCAGTACATTTCATAACAACGCGGGACCTTCTCTTTATTGCCAAAAATATGTTGGGTTGTGTTTATTGACGCATTTACCAACAGTTTAACTGTGTATATTAAAAATACGACATCTGAATGCCTTAAGGCCCATACAAATTCCATCACACAGCACCGTAGAGAATCCAAGGAACTGAGAGATATTCATACTTTACATTGCGCTGTGTGCATGTCTCTAAAGCGGTTCAACTTAAAAATGTCAGATGTCAGATGTCTCATTAATCAGAATGTAATGCGAATATGAATATTGTTGAAAACTGAAATCAACGAACGTTTTATCAAAACACTGGAATATTTTCCACATTTTTTACAAAGTCATAAAATCGAAGAACCAGCATTTCAGAATGTTTGTTTGTTTTTTTAATTTCGCTCAAAGCTAATCAAGGGCTATCTGCGCTAGCCGTCCCTAATTTATCAGTGTAAGACTAGAGGGAAGTTATCACCACCCACCGCCAACTCTTGGACTACTCTTTTACCAACGAATAGTTGGATTGACCGTCACATTATAACGTCCCCACGACTGAAAGGGCTAGCATGTTTGGTGCGACCGGGATGCGAACCCGCGACACTCAGACTACGAGTCGAACGCCTTAACCCACCTGGCCATGTTGGGTCGATTTCAGAATGAGGGGAAAATTTTGGAGAAAGTTAAACGCTGATCCTAAATTAACAAGAACGTGCTTGTTTATTATTAACAATTGATATTTTAACACCACTTAGGCTTACAGATATTTTAATCGTATTATAGAACAGACCCGCTAGAGGTTTGGTAATTAATCAGCAGGTTAAATACTACAATATTATGGAAGACTGAAAGTAAAAGTTGAACGTTATTATGACTGTTACGAAGTTTTTCTTTTAAATACAATAAGGCTTAGCATTGCCTGGTGCTTATGATATACCACTTCACAATCTGCGGCAGGCGGATCAAAACCTATCACTGAACATGCCCTTTAAGCTGTGTGGGAACTAGAATGTGATAGTTAACACTACTATTCTTTGGTAAAGTGTAGCCAAACAGTTGGGGTTGGATGATGTTGTATAGTTGTCTTCCGTATAGCCTATCAAAATTAAGAACGGATAGCGCAGATATCTCTCGAGTACAATAATATGTTAGACTTATCTTAATTAGAAAATAACGTTATTATTGTTTTAAAAATGAACGTTATGTTTGTTAGAAATGTAAAAATAATGAAATATTTAATGAGGTTCACTCATTAATGAAAGTATAGTTTTTGGTGATGAAACAAGAAATTCGCAAATAAATTATTTATGTTTGGTCCTCATATGTTATGTATGTTAAGTAAAACAGCAACATATGTGTAGTAAGTTTCAAATAGTTTTGCTGATCTTCTTTAATTTGTTTCCTTTCGAATATTAAGGTAAATTTTATTTTGCAGTAATTGTTTTAGATTGAACTATTGTAGGACTAATAAAATATTTAAAACATCCATTGTGCCCCGAAAGAACAGCGGTAAGTTAGACTTACAAAGCTATAGTCTGGGGTTTGATTCCTGCGGTGGGCACAATGTGGCTTCACTGTAGAACATATAAACAGAACTTCTATTATATTTGAATTAATATCAATGAATATTCGATACTATGACATTAAAAAATGTTATTGCTATTTTCTTTGTACAAAGCTACACAATAGGCTATCTGCATTCTGTCCATCATGCGGAATTTAACCATTGTAAGAACATAAACTTTCCGCTGACCAGCATAAAAACACTAGAAATATAATTACTTCTATTATACAAATATGTATGTTGTATGCGGTCAATGTGGAGAGTATTATATAAATATGGTTCAAATTATAAGTGCAATAAATCAGTTTATCTTGAAACTATTTTGTTCTAAGATCTTATGAATGAATACAAAAAATATGATATAACATCTCAATCACCTTACATATCTAAGACCGACAAGGCCTTTTGTTCTATACGTAGGCTCATAGGCTGGTCCTTAACCCACTTTATTTGATTGGATATCAGCAAGGTGTATAACAACAAACTGTAAACTCCCACATTGCTACAGTACAAGTGCTGCGTATGCCATTGTTACTATGTCTATGCATGACTCAACACATATGGTATCGTTGTAGATCAGCGTGAATGTGCTCGTTTTTGTACGGCTCAACATAGTATGGTGATAATTGTTGTTTAAGACTCATAACATAGATAAAATAATATGTAGAATTATACATGGACTTTATGATTCGGTGTATTGTTCTACATGAGCATGAATGAATAAATGAGGCTTCACTGTGGAGTTCATGTTACACATGACGATAATTTCAAGGTCGAGGCCACTGAGGAAATTGCTACTTAAAACACAAAGTGCATGGTCACTTACACGAGTGAAAGGTAAAATGCAAACTTATAGTTCGTGAGATGTCTACTATTTGGTCATATGCAAAGGTGAATATGATTAAGGAGACTACTGGGTCAGACATGAACGTCGAAATCAAAGAAGCAACTACCTTCTGTTATAGTCTTACCTTGACCTATTATTCTTGCTACGGGGTCAGTAATATGAATAATTCTGCGACCACTATCCGCTATGCTATTGTTTCCACTGTGTCATAGTTTGTTTGAATGTGTCGACCCATCATCAAGGTGTTTCTAAATTGTTGTTCCCGCTTATGTTATAGTTTATCTGAATATATCGATCTATCACCGTGTTAATTCCAAATATTTGTTTATGCTGTGCTATGGTGTTTGAATGTATCAAGTCGGTTTCATGTTAATCCTAAATTTTTGTTTACGCTGTGTTATGGTTTGTGTGTAGGTATCAAGCAGACATCATGGTGATTCGATATTGTTTTTTTACGCTGTGCTTGTCTTACGGTTTAGATGAATCTGTCAGGCCAGCATTATGGTAATCCTAAGTTGTTTAAGCCGTGTTATGGTTTGTATGGATGTATTAAACCGGCAATACCAGAGATATTGAATGGAACATCCTTATTGATCTGTGTGAGACCTTATGCTGTGTTGAACACGTGGAAGCGCAATAAAATAATGTAAAGCAATGTTAACTTGATTTGCTTGTCTCTCAGAACGGCTGATATGAGTATTAACACTTTTATTGATAAGCAGAGACAAAAGTTTCGACTTTTCTAGATCATCTTTTGTTTACCTGGAGATGGAATGTTGAAACGTTGTTTTATCAGTAATAATACGTATACCAGCCGTTCTGAGATACAATTTTTATTTCAAGTGGCTTTCTCGTCATTAAGAATTACTTGATTTATTCGTGCAAAGCTATACAAAATATCTATCTGAATTAACTATTGGTAATTTTAAACAGATTGATTAGAGGGAAGGTAATCTAGGTGTTGAATATAGCAACCAACAACAACAATTGGGCTATTCAAATTCTTCAGTGGGATTTGGCAATCCCTTTTACAATGCACTCATGGCTCAAAAGTATGGAACACGATTTTGTGGTCACGAAATGCGATAACTGCCAAACATAGATTAACTTAATATGTTAACAACAATGAATTTTAAATAACTGTATATCTATAACTCTAATCATGTGCAGTGTTAACAAACGACCGATACAGCTTGCTGTGTTAACATCAGCAACTCTAAAAAAATCCAAAACTAGGCTGCATTTTCGACTATAACTACACAACCAATCAAACACGCTGTGTTAAAATAATAACTGTAAAAATCGGATGAACCTTATGCGATAACTTATAAACAAGGAAAATCTGTTTTGTTAACACCAATAACTCTATAAAAGCTGCATGAGCTTGCCGCATTAAATTCAATAACTCAAAAAATGCCACATAAATTGATGCTTTTACTGCAACTCTACAAATTGCCGGATTAACCTATCGTATTAACACTGACAGTTCTGTCTTCATGAAATTAAAATGAATTATAATGATCGTTTAACATTTTGAACAATTTCTGAAGGTGAAAGTTAACAATGTGATTAAAATAAAAGACATTTAAGCCCTGACTTATCAATAATAGAAAACACCAAGACATATCGATCTAAATCTATGTCATACATTATGGTTTAGCTTATAGGACTTTCATCAGTTAAACTAAGTTAGAATATTATCATTAAGCGATTCATAATCTAAACCTTTTAAGAGATATAAAGATTATACTGAGCAGACTGCCCTAATTCATATCTTGGAGTCTCTGCTGTTGCCCATGTTTTTTATGATAATCTGGATAATGTCTCAATAAATAGGTTGGTACTCAGTAGTCAACACTACGAACAACTGTACAAATTATTCAAAACATTGTTCATTAAAACGAAATTACTTTGAACTCTCACACCTGTCTTTAGTACTTTTAACTCGAACAGCATCTTATGTGATATTTGGTCAGAGATTCCAAGGTTCAGGCATACCTAACCCTAATTTAGGGCTGTTGATCAAATATAAGGAAACCAGACAACAACGTCCGCCATTTATACCGTTAGTTTTAACTGGACAGCGGGTTTTCTGTCACGGCTACACACACCTGAACATTTAGATCGTGTTCAGCAGCATTACGCAACTCGAACCTTGAACCTTCTAACCCGCAGTCTTGTACACTAACCCCTAGGTCATGTTAAACCCTATACAGTTTACAGTTGTTTACTTTTCAATACAGTTATTTTTCTTTAAGATTACCAAAATCTTATTTTAGAACATTGCATGAAAGCAAGTAAACATCACTGTAATGAATATCCGAAAATATTATCACACAACTGTTGTTTCACAACATGGATAATCAAAATTATAAGGAATTAAACCCTGTTTCAATGGCCCTGTTGAACTTGCAACCCCCTAATTTTTAGGCATAAAAATAATAGTATATTTCTTGCTAGGATAACACAATTCTATACATACTGTTAATGTTCAAGGTAAAAAATTTAAAAACTATCATACAGCTTACCGATCGCAACCTTCTTGAGACCCTTCGCAACTCCCTTGGGATTTGATATCCACAATCTGAGAACAACTACTATAGAAATCTTATTTTTGATAAAGAAAATATTTCCAATATTTACCTGATCCCTCCTCTTCCTGCATACCTTAAATCCATAACATGGTAATCGACTTTTATACAGACTAAATGTAAATGTATAAGAGGCCTGAACATGGCCACTTATGTTAAAACTTTCAGTGAAAATAAAAGTCCTGGATAAGGTATGATATTTAAACACAAAACTAGAAACGAGTTTTTTCCCTCGTTGCAGCAGTGCTTAGACTCTGATAGTGACTGCAAAATAAACTTTTTTATCCTTTCATTTGGGATCGATCCCACCTAATGGAGCATGAGATTAACCCTTCCAAGTCGTAAATAGCGTGTGTTGTATTGCATTTCCCCCACCCCAACACACACGTGCGTATCGTTTTTTTATACAACAGTTCAACTCTCCAGCTTCAGAGAAACGGGAAATATGAGGAATCAATAGGAACTGAATCGCTTATGGTTCGCGTTACAGATTCACTTGTAAATCGAATGATGGTTGACGCAAAAATATTGAATCGTTTGTCAGATGGTCGGCAAAATTAGCTAACAACAACTGCTAAGAAAAATTAACAATCAATCTAAAAATATTAATAAAAACTCTACACGAAGCTGCTACAAGCTTCTTAAAAACAACCAATAAATTCGAAATATATGTAAAATTGATTATTCAATTAGTACAGAATCTCGGCACAAATAACTAATTAGGTGACAAAATCGGAAAAGATTGTATATACACGAGAAGTATTTATATATAGAACTCAATAACAGAAGACTATCGAGTTCCTTTTGGTAAATGTGTTACATCTTTCCACAGTTGAGATTTCACTTTATAAGGAAGCATAATCACCTAATGATAAACACTCATTGGGAATCCATTTAGTCCTTACAGCTTTGAAAAATGTAGGTATTATCCAATTACTTGTCTCTTATTTCTGTATCCAATTTAGCTGTTTCTTTGTATGTGCCTTTCAGTATTTCATATTTGTTGTGCTTATTATAACGGTTCTTTTTAGGATATTGAAAAGCTTTAGAGTACATCGTAACAAACAGATTCATTGTTCAGTGTGCTTACTTAACATTTTGGTTCTGTGGAATGTTTGAAAGAATTCTAAAGAATGTTCCTTGCCTCCATAGCGAACTGCTAGTTTTTATAAATTTCTATGACTGAAGAACAAGTTTTTGCCTGAATCACCTTTGTCCGAGTTTTTCTATTCAAGGAGCGAACTCAGTTTTAAAATGTCCACATTGTAATATGAAACATGTTACAAATATTTATCCAATTAGAAACTGATTGGATTATGAGCCGAAGCAACTTAAATTTAGACGACTTCTCTCTAATTTGTAAAAAAAAAAAAGTTTAAAATTTCGTAGACAGTTCTTTGCTTCACTTTAGAACCTATATTTGCTGGTTTCAGTGTGGCTTTCGTATTAGCATTCCTCTATTTAGACTTGCTTTACTTGACAACATGAACACAAAGTTACAATTTCACCAGAATTCTCTGTTGGGATTTTCTTTCCATAGGACAGAGATGTTTTGATTTTTTCAGTTTAGTTGGTCCTATTTCTAGATGGTAAACTTAGGTGTGAAAAAGCTAAGGTTTCTTACGAGTGTGAATACAACCATTCCATATTTATATACATAATACACCTTCCGCACTCGAATACGCTGCACCATCTCATCCATCGAAAATTATCCCATCTGAAAAATCACAGACAAATAAATAAATTTAGGCATAGCAACTAAATACAAGTTAGTCCCATGGCTGGCTAAGCTGATAAAGCAGCGAGGTTCACAGTTAAAATTATGAATGATTTTCAAATACAGAGAGAATGATAGTTTATGTCCCTCGATGACTACGTGGTTACATTTTGTCATGGAATGTTTTACTACCTCCTTAATAAAGGTAGGGGTGGATCACTATGATAGGAATTGGTTACTTTGATTTTAGCGTGATGTGACGAAGAGTCTCAGTTTAAAAAAACTCAGCTTACTTATCGGCTATATTCACTGGTTTTAATAAGACACAGTAGAAAAGAAACACACTAAAATCGTAGTTAAAAATATAAAAATATTTAAGGATATTACGTAAACAGAGAAACAATGCTATAAAAGCTTTTGTTAAGATCTTAACTTATCCAAATCAAAAGTTTCATAGGGACTAAAATATCTTACGTTATCTTCATAAAGTGTATAAGGCTAAGTACCAACAAATACTTTGTTAAAAATCTGCCTTCAATAAGCTAAAGTATTTTGACAATAATGTATAAAAAAAGAACTCTACTCTATGGGTAAGGTCATTGTTTTTAGCTTTATTGTAAAGTGTGCACTACAGATTCTAAAAGTGCTCAAGTATTTTTATGAACTATGTTTAAATATTTTACTTTAGGCTTTTTTATTAGGCGTGACGTTTAGAAATTTCCTAAGTGTCTAAATTTGACGTGACGAGCACCTGACGTCTTGCATTTCATAGAAAATTGAAGAGAAAATATATATAAATATAATAGCACTGCATCTTGTCTGTTTTATGTCCACGTAACCAATTCTAAAGCTTTTGGTTAAACCTTAACCAAAATTGCTATGGAAATTCATTACGTCTATGTAGAGATACATACAGATTTTCAGCATTTAATTTTGAGTTTTTATGTGTGTTTTTACCACTATACATTCTCCTGCGAATGAATCTTTACCAAATTTGGTATGGAAGATCATTGGGTCCATGGAGAGATACACACAAATTTTTGCATTTTTGCGGTTTTTGTGGGCGTTCTGTTACCACTACTTCGCCCCTCAAGGATAGGTATTCAACACATTTGGCATGAAGGTTTGTTGGGTTCAAGAGAAGATACATACACATTTTCATGTTTACGTTTTGCAGTTTTTATGGGCGTTTTTTTTTTCTTCAATTACATATAGTCACATCTTATGTAAATCTTGAAGTTACACAAGTTTCGTTCAGGGAACTGGTACTCTAGCTTCATGAAACCATATAACTTGTAAAATGTTCAGTTGAAGAAACAAAATATTTTCCTTTCATTACGTAGACTTTTCGTTGAACAAATCTATCAAATAATCATAAATAACCCGCCAATTAACAGCAGTAGAGTCCAGAATTAAGGTTTCATACTAAATTTGATTACTAAGATTAAAATGTCGTTGATTTTCAAAAAAATCATAGATATAAATATAAATGTTCGTTACAGTAACCTAAAGTATTTATACAAGTAAAACCTTGAATTACCGACTTATTTTTATACCATTCATCTTTATAGCGCTTAGGGTAAGGAACTGGTCAAATAAATTCAACGAAATTATTCGTTTTCTGTGTGGAATACACAAGGGACCCTGGCAGTAATTAGTGGGGTTAATTACACTATTTTTGTTATGTATGATCTATATCTTACTAAAGACCCTGGAACTAAAAAAGCCATAAACACATACAGAGTTTGATCCATAAGTAGTTTAAAATACGTGTTTCAAAAATCAGTGGACGTCAACAGTATTTTCAGGGTTAATGGCGACATCATAATTAATGTGCTCCACAGTGGCACAGCAGTATGTCTGCGGACTTATACTGCTAAAAACTGGGTTTCGATACTCGTGGTGAGCAGAGCACAGATAGTCCTTTGTGTAGCTTTATGCTTAATAACAAACAGAAAAAAGAACATAATCAATGTTGGTTAGCACAGTAGGTTAAAAAAACAAAAACGGAAGCAGATGGTAATAGAACAAGATATTACGAGCCAAATATGAAATGAATCAAGCCAAACAAGCTAAGTTAAAGGTATACAAAATTAAATTCCATACGTATCTTAATGCACTACTCAAATTTCTAAGGCTAGGGATAACCAGGTTAACTAAAGTGGGCAAAAAAAGTAGTTTAGTTTGTTAAATTTCGCGCACAGTTTCTAGCGGGTTATTTGCGCTAGTCGTCCATCATTTAGAGGTGACAAATTAAAGGAAAAGCAGCTAGTCAATTCCAGCCACTGTTAACTCTTGAGCTGTTTTTTTTTATAAGCGAATAGGAGGATTGACTCTACATTATACCGCCCTCACGTCGATACAGCAGTCCGCAAATTGCGCGTAGAGTACCTCAACAAAATAGTAAACTATTAAACCACTTTAATATAATACAGCTAGTGAAAATAACACATGTTGTATGTTGTTAAAACCTACTAGAAAAAGAATTCCGACAGTAAGATGGCAAATAGTAAAAGCAGTATGAGTCACAAATTTTGGCGATTTCGCAAACACACGCTGTTTGAAAATGCTTCTTAGGTTCGTTGTTAATCTCTTTTGTTCTTCTGTTGTCTAATAAATCTAATACAAACATACACCAAATATACTGTTTATCAAACTACGTAAAGAACCACCGAAAATAGAAAGCGTTAAGGAGAGTCATAGTGACAAAATTGAACGATTCATTCTTATATTTTATTATTCTCTCTCTCTAACATACCATAGAGACAATATTTGAAATTAATTTTTTAATCACTTAGTAACATCAAATTTTTCAAACGCATGCTGTAAAAATTCATAATTTTGGAAAAAAAAAGCGACAATAAACAATCAAATTAAAAGAAACCTAATAACACACATTGGATCTAGAGGCAAGAACTCAACATTTAAAATTACCATCAAAACTTAATAGTACTCTCCGCTAGAGGACATAATTGAACCAGTTAGAATGATGAACAAGTGATTATGTAAAATGAGATTAGAAAGTCAATGAAGCTTCATAAATCTTACAAGTTATCCTGACAAAGCAAAAGTGAAAGATTTTGAAGATAACCTTTTTACTAATGGTGACATATCAGCACCAAGAGTATCATCTACGTACACGAAGAAGGAGGGGAATACATAAATTAAACTTTCGTCTTTACACAAAACATTTCTAGTGGTGTTTACTGCAAGAAATAAAATCGGTTGGACACCTGAGAATCACCGTATACTCCATTTTTTCATTTAGAGAGCTGCAGTGTTCATTAACTATCATGACATGGATACCATCAAAAGTAAGAATGAAGAAAAAGAGAAAGTGTCAGAGCACAAATATTTAGGATAAACCCTAAAAATGGAAAGCACAACAAGGGAAGAAATTGTAGTAAGAATAAAGGCAACATGGCGATGTTTGGAATATATAAAGAAATTCTAGAGGATTAAAATATCCCCATTAGTTTGAAGACAGAGATCATGAATCAGTGTGTATTCCTAAGGCGTGCGACTCGTAATCCGAGGGTCGCAGGTTCGCGCCCGCGTCGCGCCAAAGATGCTCGCCCTCCCAGCCGTGGGGGCGTTATAATGTTACGATCAATCCCACTATCCGTTGGTAAAAGAGTAGCCCAAGAGTTGGCGGTGGGTGGTGATGACTAGCTGCCTTCCCTCTAGTCTTACACTGCTAAATTAGGGACGGCTAGCACAGATAGCCCTCAAGTAGCTTTGTGCGAAATTCCAAAACATTCCTAACCTCGACATATGGCGGCCAAACATGGGCACTAATAAAGGAGATAAGGAAAAAAATAGAAACCACACAAAGAGTTACGGAGAGAAAAATACTTCATATAACTCTATGGAAAAATGATAGAATAAGAAAAATAACAAATATAATAGAAGTACTGAGGACCATTTTAAGAACTATATGAAAATCGGCTGATCATATATCAAAGCATTTCGATAATAGGTGGATAGTACGAATGGCAACCTAGGCGCTTGACTTACAATATGAGGGTCGCGGGTTCCAATTTTTGTCATACCGAACATGCCCACCCATTCAGCCCTGAAGGTGATATAAAATTACGATCAGTTTCACTATTTGTTGGTAAAAGAGCAGCACACGAATTGGCGGTGGGTGGTGCCTTCCCTCTAGTCTTACACTGCTAAATTAAAGATGGCTAGCAATGATAGTCCTTGAGTAGCTTTGCGCGAAATTCAAAGCAAACAAACGTTCACAGATTAAGTGTTTGATGCTGTATCACGGTAGCACGTGATCCTGCGTCTTGTACCTATAGCAACGATATTTAAACGCGTAGTTGCTATACTATCTTGTATTTATAGTTAAAGCAAAAACTTCTGAAACCGGTACATGGTGCTAGCACGTCTTGTTGTGGTTGTAAAAACAATTTTCGAGCTGAATTTTGTTTTTCCGGGTAACTTGGAGAAAAGGGATGGTCAGAAAACAGATTTCCATCTCCTCCTCTTTTAAGTCTGTACAATAACTTTTCACATATCCTGGGGTTGCTTTAGACCTTTTCAGTTACAAGTTCACAGCTTTTATCCTGAGTGTACTCCTTATATTTCTTTATTTATCCAACAAAAACAATTCTGCATTAAAATCTCCAGCTCACAAAAAAACAGTGAATAGGTACTATTTAATAGAATGTGTGCAGTATACTGTTGTTGTGTCAAATTACAAACAACCCACAGGGACAGCACCAAATTGTTATGTGTGTGTGTGTGTGTAATGGAGGAATTGCGCTTACTTCATCAATATCTTGCGTTTTAGCCGCAAGATTTAAATAATTTATCATATTTGTACATTACAACGTGTAAATGTTGTTGCTAAATATTTTTCTCCCAACTGTCCTATTCCTGATTTAGAAAAATAAATCTGTTACTAATTTATTTGCGAAATGATGAAAAACTTATATCATCTATCGTCCTTTTATGTTCTATTTTAATTTAATTCACTCGTTTCCTTCACGCTACTTTAGTAAGCCTAAAAATGCATGCTTAGCCACTTTCAGCTTGTTAGATGAGTGAAATTATTTAATTAAATGGTAAAACGTGTTATTTGTATGAATATCGTACTGAGATTTGAATATAACAAATGAGAAAAATGAAGGAATACTGAAGTGTCATGTTAGGGTATCATGGATTTTGTTTCAGTAGAACCTTAGGTAGGTTTAAAAACATTAAGAACCGCAATGGCTTCTTGAAAGAAAAGAAGCCAGCTTGATCTCAGTATACACACCGAAACGTCGTCTTCATTTTTGTCAACAGGTAGTTAGAATTCTCAAATATACTGAATCATAGATTATAGGTCCCCAATGGGTCATCGATAATCCTAACGATTTATAATACTAAAAATTGGGTTTTGATACTTGTCGAGGGCAATTTTTATACACAAGTTAATAAAGTCACTATACATTACAGTAAAGTACTGCTGTGTGGATTACTAGACATAAGAGACAAAAACGAAAAAGCACTAGATTATAAAAACTGGGTTTTTGAGTTCTAGAGATATTAGAGCAGTAATAAAATTCTGGTTCAAGGGTGTTGGAGCTGTGAAAAACTCTACAAGCTGAGACTCTGGATAAGAGCTGTAAATCAGGATTTCGCTGAGATATGTATTGAGGAATAACTTCGTTGTGTGATGTTGATTTTATTTTTTTTCTGAAAATTTCCATACAGACAACGTTTGTGTATAAAACACATTCGTATACCTTAAGAAGATAAGTAACATGGCGATGTCTACGTCATTCCTTTTACAGCCTATTGATAACAGTAGTAACAAATGGGCTTAACAATTCCCATATTCATATCACAATTTACGAAAATCAATTCAGTTTTATCTAAAACACATTGCAAAAGTAAACAAACAAAAAGACCTTCCACTAGATACAGAAGCACGTGTATCGAATAAGTACAAGCGTTATTACGTCACTCAGCACACACGGAAACACACTTGGTAAGCTTCCGATTTTCAGAATCATATCTTAACAGCTTTTGCCTAAATTGTGATGTACAGAACACACGAGCTTGTGGCATTGTCCAAGTTAAGGTGGGGGAATGTCGCGAAATATCGCTAGATATTGAAAACGCGGGACTTTAACACGCTGATAATGAAATAAACACGCTATATATGGATCGAACGTCATATAAGCAAAGACCGAAAGGGAGATGTATGCATAAATAGAGATAAAATATTCTTTCTCTATTCTATCTTTATTATTATATGTACTATTATGTCACTCTTTATTTCTCTCTTTCTGTTTTTACCGATAAGTAACACCTGTCTTTCCGTCTTCCTTGCTGACCGTTAATGTTTATTAATAATATTTTTATTTTTACTGGTAGTAACAGATGTCTCATCTCCTCTTACTGACCCGTATCATTAATAAATATACTTGTTTTGTACACAGTGGTCAAAATTGGTTAATTCTCTCCTTCAGGTTCTAGTTGTTGTTTTTTATGCACTCTTCATAAGATTAGCATCTTTCTTTTATTTGTATATTTGTGGAACCTACACAGATGACCAATAATCTATTTTCGTATAGTTTGTAAGATATTTCAAAGATCATTGGTTGTAATTTTAAGTTGTGGTTATAACAAGGCTAGGATAAAGAGTTGACATATTTTTTGTTTCAAAAATTTCGCACAAAACTATAAATAAAATATTATCTACGGTAACCATACCCAGTTTTGATCTGATAGACTGGAGGAAAGGCACTTAGTCAATAGTACCGGCCGTCAACTATGGACTACCCTAATCGAATAGTGAGATTTGACCATCACTCTCACAATACACCCACGGCCCCAAAGTGCGTAGTTCGATTTTGATAACCAGTTGATAAGAGTTAATGATGTTCAATTAGTTCAGTAAAAATCTAGAGGGATTGTAACTTATTTATATATTATAAACCACTCCGCTCTCCCCTAGAATGATATCATACAACAATGAGGAAATAATGATCATCACTTGTGTAACGCAACTTTACCGTGAGGCGTTTCTTAATTGTTTGTCTTTCTCTGTTTTTTCGAGCGTGGAAATTCACGGACAAACAAAATTTCTTTTGTACAATAGATTAAGTTCTTCAAATTATAAAATAAAAATTCATTACATCACATCGATATAAATATATTTACTTCGAAAATGTACCTAACAAATGAAATGGATACGAGTAAGAAAGCAATCTGTGGTATGGTGTTTATAGAATATTAGATATAAAGTATTATAAAACTTATGATTATGTGACCTTTGCGCATGTGCTACTACTGCTTATGGCGGACTGCCGCCGAGATTAATTCCAAATGACAGTGCTAAAAAAAAAAAAAACACATTTTCCCACGTTCTACACATACTCTTTGAACTACGTTTGGCAGATGGCGTTAACCCAGTTAGGACATCGTATAACAAAATTGTGTTAAATATATACAAATATATGTAAAAGTATTTCATACACACACTGAATCTGTGACTCATTGTACTAGAATATGTTTCTCAAGTATTAATGTAAATTCGAAACTAACAACAAGGCCTAAAAATTCTCAAATAAACGCATTTTGTAAAATAAAATTTTATATATAAATAAGTTTAAGCCTAACGATAGTAGTAGATCTAGAAATAATACACCCATACTAAGGTGCGAATCTAGCCTTGCAGTCAAACATGTATTCAAGTTAAAGTGCAAAATTAATTATTCCACGTATTAATGAAAACAATATAGAGCTAATTACATCTGTTGAAAAGAAAGAACAGTAAAAACTGAAATGTAACTATCATTGTTTATAAAATGTATACAAGTGTATTTGCATGAAGTCATCATTACGACAACCTCGCTAATAACTTTTTCGTCCAAACTCTGTTTCATACAATAACAACTTATTTACACCGCGAACACGTGGAACGATATAGGCAACAGAACATGATATTTATTTATGGCAGAGGGAACATCCCACAGTCCTTTCTGATAAAAAAATAAAGGGCTATTAATATTGCAAAAATACTAAATGAATGCAGAGCCAAAGGTTACAACGTTTGGGAAGGGAAAACTTCTGCAGTCTTTCCCACGGAAACGGTAAACGTACTGAATACGGTGTTGAACGAAAAGGAAGTTTTTACTCATACATAATTCTGAGGACAGAGTTATAGTGTATGAAAAATGCCGAGTTTTCTTTCTTACTTCTGACTTCTCTATACTTTTCGTTTAATTGTTGGAACAGATGTAAATAAATTTCCTTTCATAAGTCTGGTTTTAATATACAAATTATTATTATTAACCACAGCACTTAATAACACAGAAAGAGATCAATCTGAGATTGACTTGAGCATATCAGTTAATGTATAAATAGACTTACAATGTTTGGCTTGACCAAAACAGTTGATATATGCAAATTAATTTGAGATTGATTTCACCACAACAGTTAAGTAGAAGGACATCAGTCTGAGTTTGTTTTAATCACAGTGATGTCGAGAAAACCCACTTGTAGAGAAAAATATATATGTAAAAACGGCTCGTTTTTACATATATATGTTTTAATCACAGTTGTTAAGATGAAAAGATCTATTTGAATATGGCTTGGTTAGGTTTTCTGAAATTTTCGTTGAATTTGACTTTAATAATAAATCAATTTATAAACCCATTTAGTCTCATCTTATTAAGGTTTTTGTTGCGAGTGTTAAATTACAAACAATATTTTATCCCTCACCTTTTTCTATTCACAAGTGTTGCGTACACATGTGAAACCTCCACTACATGAATGGACTCAAAACTTCGTTACAAGTTCTATGTTAAAACGTTTCCAGTAATTTTTATAACCAAATCTTAAAACCACAACATAAATCTTATATTAAGTCTGTATCCCAGTCATTCTTCTAACTAAGCCTAGAAAAACCTGGATTATATGAATATCGCAAATAATGAATTATTAATGTGGAAAACCTCAGTATAAACTTTGGGTTAAGGCAATATCTTAGTAATTGTCCTAATAAAACCCGAAAATTTTCGATACATGCTCTGCGTTAAGCCAGTATCCCTGTGATTGTTCTCGCCAGACGTAAAAAATATCAATGCAAGTCTTGTGTTAAGACGGTATCCGAGCTTTTGTTCTAATTAAACCTGGAAAATTTCGATGTAAGCCCTGTGTTAGGACGGTATTCCAGTTATCGTTCTAACCGAACCTGGAGAACCTAAACACAAGCCATGTATTAATATTTTCTCAATTGTTGAATTGGAAGGTTGAAGGTGGAAGTAGAAAGAGACGACCAAAGTTCATGTCGAAAAAACATATATTGAGAAGGACATCATCGAAAGAACTGTCACGTGGGAAGAAATGGGAAAGATAGCATTGAAGACCGTATCGTCAATGAACGGTTCAATGTACCAGGAGCCATAGGATGGATTAAATGCTAAGTAAGTAAGCTGCTGTTTTAACCAAACATCGACAACCTTGATACAAGTCCTGTGTTAAGACAGTAACCAAGATTTTGTGTTAAAACTTTCCAACTTGTTTTCTAATCGCTTCTGGAAGACCTCGATACAAATGGTATATCAGTTATTATTCTGAAAAAACATGGAAAACATAAATAAAAGTTGTGTATTAAAATGGTATCTCAGTTATTGTTCTGAAAAAAACATGGAAAACATAAATAAAAGTTGTGTATTAAAACGGTATCTCAGCCCTTATCCTAACTTTACCAGTAAAACTTAAATATAAGTCCCGCATTAAGATGGTATTCTAGTTATTGTTCTAAGCAATCCTTGAAACTTCTGATAGTACGATATCCCAGTAATTGTTATGAGTAAACGTGAATAACTTTAATAGAAGTTCTGTGTTAAGAAAATATCTTAGTTATTGTTCTAACCAAACCTGGAAAAAAACGATACATGCCCTGTATAAGATTATGTTCCAGTACTAATCAACCCTGGTCCTAATAATTACTTGTTAACAGGTAGAACAATATTTCATTTTTTACACACAAAGTATCAAAACAAAATTTTCATCAAATTTAATGAATTTGTTTCTGTTTTTAAGTAGACTTAAGTAAACACAAGGGAAGAATAGTGTAGTTACTTAAACTGTGTCACAATCACCAATTTTACGTCATTCTGTTCTTACCTCTCCCACCATTTGGTGTTTTCTAGTTGGGCACACAATAATCCTTTTTAAATGATCTGGCGTAGTTGTTATAGCGGTTCGAAGGATAAATAATAAATAAATAGGATAATACGCTTGGCCCGGCATGGCCAAGCGTGTTAAGGCGTGCGACTCGTCAAACATGCTCGCCCTTTCAGCCGTGGGGCGTTATAGTGTTACGGTCAATCCCACTATTTGTTGGTAAAAGAGTAGCCCAAGAGTTGGCGGTGGGTGGTGATGACTAGCTGCTTGCCCTCTCGTCTTACACTGCTAAATTATGGACGGCTAGCACAGATAGCCCTCGAGTAGCTTTGTGCGAAATTCAAAAACAAAACAAACAATAATACGTAAAATACTTTAATGCAAATTAATTAAATCAATAGCATCCTACAACCTACAATATTTTGATATGACTTTTAGAAATGTTACGTGAGTCTACCGATTACCCATTTTTTAGAGTCGCGAGTTAATTGACTGCAGGTTTTTAGGGTTGCAGGATCACATCTTCTGTTCGTTTTGAATTTCTCGCAAAGCTGCTCGTGGGCTATCTGCACTAAGTTCTAATTTAGCAGTAATAGACTAAATGGAAGGAAACTAGTCAGCATCATTTGCCGCCCATTCTTAAACTACTCTTTTAATTTCAGATAGTAGAATTTATCCTAACATTATAACGCCTCATGGCTAAAAGGGCGTACTTGTTCGTTGACGGAATTTGAACCCGTGACCCGCAAATTGCAAATCCAGTGTCCTGGCCACTAGACCATGCACAGGCCCGCATGGTCAACACACGTATCGAATTATGATTCAACTGTTCACAGGCTCACAGAGCTAGAAGGCTAAAACATGCATCAAGTCGCTTTGGAACTTACGTTTCATATGACCGCAGGACCAGAAACTGACCTGTTGATAAATTATTCATGGAAAGCGACACACAGATCTGCGCAATAACTTTATTGGATCTGTGATAAGCTCTTTCGACTGCACCCATGTCGCACGCCTTAACACGCTTGGCCATGCCGGGCCCATCTTTGTTGTCATTCACAGATTAAATACAAATGTAAAATCAAACTGACGTCAGGCTTAACATGACTGGCATTAGCAAATTTGAAAATTGTCAATTTATTTTTGTGAAAGATCAAAATTTAAAATGTAAAGTAAAATATTCGGGCTTATGAATACCTGACACAGGTCTTGTGTCATCAGAATGGCCCTGGTAGACAACATTGACCTTCACACAAGTTATGACCCACTTTCAGTGTATCGCTTTTGAGTAAAGATACAACAGTGGAAAGTTCACAAAGAAGAAGAAAAAAGGAGATGTATTTTTTGGCAGTAGCGTTCCGACTACTGATAATTCTCAGACAGTAGCGTTCCGACTACTGATAATTCTCAGACAGTAGCGTCACGACTACTGATAATTCTCAGACAGTAGCGTTCCGACTACTGATAATTCTCAGACCAGAAAATTTCTTTCGTATCTTAATCTTTACAATACTTTACACTTTCACTTGTAGAAGATATCAGGCAACTAAGAGCAACAAAATGAGCATTCAAAATGGCTCAGCATTAACACTCTCTTACTGGGTTACTGGGCAGTATTAAGTAAAAATTAAGATATTAATTTACACGCTTGTTTGTCTGTTAAATTTCAAGCTTAGCTGCTCGAAGACTATCTGCGCTAGCCGTCCTTACTGTTGAAGTGATAGACTAGAGGGAGGGCAACTAGTCAACATCACTCACCGCTAACTCTTGAGATACTCTTAATCACCAAAAAATGGAATTCATTGTAACATTATAACGCCAACACGGCTAAAAGAACAAGCATGACGGGATTCAAACCTGAGATTGAGAGTCGATTGTTCTAACCATACCAGGCAAAAAGCTACACTACCTACACATGCTAATTTAATACAAGGCGATTGACGTTATGTTTGTTTGATGGTCTAATCATTGCTGGAAGAAAAAACAAACATTTACTAGCCAAGTCTACCTTTCTCCAAGTTGCTTTTTGTTTCCCAAATAAAATTTTCTACTAGTTATTTGTTGCAAAGAGTTGCAGTTGAAATTGTAAACCTACAGCTACATCACTATTGTCGATATAATAAATCTGTGTTGAAAATTACGCAGCTACTGTATTTGTAAAGTTATTTTACACGATATTAATTCAGTGTGAATTTGTATAGTTACTTTATATTTACTTGTAGGGCCATTTTACCAGGTGTTTGCTGAAATACTTAACATACTTAAACGAGGCTTTTTTATCTATGTGTATGTACGCGTATATTAACACACATGCGTCTATGTGTGTGTATAAATACAGATATACGCACAACGTAGCGGGCTTCTTTATATATACAGAATATACATTATATTAAGCGGTCTCAAAGCTGTTGTTTATGTCAAGGATAACAGTACACTGTTTGATCGATAGTTAATTTCTGAGATCATGTCACCATGAGATTAGAGCCAACCTTAGCCGTTAATTACTTTCGTTCGAGCATTTAATGGTATTTTGTCTGGCGGATGGTAAACAACGTGTATCATTTGAGTTAGTAACGTACAGTAAATAGAGCATGTGATCTTCACGGATTTGACTGTGCCACAGATATTTCCTCACCCATTTATTTCTATTTCAAATCCGAAAACTCACATCTGACCCAATGGATGATTTAAATGTTCAGTTTTAAAAGTTCTACAAATTGCTGCTGTTTGTTCAATTTCATTGACTATCGAGGACTATCTGCGTTAGTCATCCCTAATTCAGCTATTGACGGACTATAGAAAAGTTAGAATCAACAACACCTACCACCATCTTGTGAGCTTCTGTAATCAAATAGTGGAGTTTCTCAATCGCTATCCCTGTTTATTTTAAAACAAAACTCCTTCGAATAGTTCACTACTCTTCTGCAGGATAATACAGAGCTAGTGCTATAGATACCTTGAAAACACAATAGTTATATTTAGTTCGATATTTTAAAATATAGGTCTAACTGTGTACTTTAAAACATAATAGATATTTTAGTTGGATACTACAAAACAATAAATCTTTAGTTGGAAACTTTAAAACTTAATAAATATGTTTAGTTGAATAGCTTGACATCCGAACTATAAAGACCTCAACCTAAAATTCCAATACTCCGTTACTAAGATCCATTTATTTGACTTACTGTTTGTTTTATAGCCGTGTTGAATTACTCAATTTTACAAAATTCGTATAGTGCAAGTTAAATACTCATTGCGGCCCGGCATAGCCAGGTGGTTGAGGGTCATGTGTTCGAATCCCTGTCACACCAAACATGCTCGCCCTTTCAGCCGTGGGTCTGTTATAATGTGACGGTCTATCCCACTATTCGTTGGTAATAGAGTAGCCCAAGAATTGGCCGTGGGTGGTGATGACTAGCTACCTTCCATCTATTCATACACTGCTAAATTAGGGATGGCTAGCGCAGATAGCTCTCGTGTAGCTTCGCGCGAAATTTAATACCAAACCAACAAACAAGTACTCATTGCAATGTTAATCACTATACCCACAAGTACATGAGGCATATATTTAAGGGCATTGTTTAATAGATGGGGAAAAGCCCTTTCCCACAAATTTTGGCAAAGTATATGAACACAACTGTGACCGCAGTGCTGTTTTATGCGTATACTGTTTTTTTCCCAAGATATATCTGTATTCATTGATGTGCGTCATAACTTTAGAAGCCTAAGTTGGCCCCAGACCCTAATTCATTCATTTCCCTTTCCCATACACACAATTACTGTGAATCCTGCATTTTCAAACATTTACTACACCGTTATCCCTTTCTCATTTTGCAAATCTGATATCGAAATAAATATTTCATCCTAATTCCCGTTATACCCCTTTTAAACGTCCATGGGGAGTTACACAATAATCTCTGTTTATCCGTTTCGGTGTCCGTAGTGGCCCAAGTTTTCACGCCGTAGAAAACTTACTTAACATATATTGCTCCTAATCCACCTTAATCGTGCAAATGGGAAAGCGGTAAGCTTTTGTTGGGTCAGTACAGTCGTTGAATTAATAGAAAATACACGTGCGGTAAGAAAAAGGTAATACTTAAGTAAATATAACTAGGTTGGTCAGAGAGCTAACTAACTGGGAGTTATGTTAAGATGTATTTTCCATCACATGTATATAAGATAAAAATGTGGGTTATTCCTTCCATGCCTTTCTAACAGTACGGTATTCATTATAGCCACTGTCTTTCAGTATATCTTTGCGACCTTGAAGCCTGCCAAATCTTCATGCTTCTGAAAGCTAGCCCTACCTCGCTTATGACGCTTCGTTTCCAGCCAGACAGCCCAACCCCTTTCTCAGAAAGGTCTGGAGGGCCAGAACCAGTTAAGGCACCACTGTGTTACTGGCTGGTAGGATGGTAACATATCATTAGTGCTGTCGTTTTTTGTTGTTCTTTTTTTAACATTCATCGACCAGGAGTTTAAATGTTGTCAGAGAACAAAGAGACATAACTGGTTCTTTATACACGTGCAAGCTACATTAATGAATATACATATGTACATATACCCAGTTGAACTTCAGCTTTTAAAAGAGGAAACACTTCATGGTAAAAGTTGACATTCCATCTTAGGGAGAAAGCACAGTGGCAAGCCGTTCTTTAAAGTTGAAGAAAAGGTTTTAAAACAGTGCACACTGGTACAAGTCAGAGACCAATCGAGGTGCTAATTTTTAAGAGTTCTTACTGTTTGCTGAAGAAAAATATTCTTCCGGCAATCTTAAAAGGCAATGTGTGGGTGAAATTTGACAGAAAAAAACAATCTCATAAGATGTACAGACATCAAACTAGGCATTAGGTTCACTTACATTATCTTGTTTATACTTAACAATTTTATTGGTTAATAGAACATTGAATTGTACTCTGTTGATTAACAGTACACTGAACTGTTTTCTACTAAACTACATTATTTTGGTTAATAATTACATGGGTGTAGTCTATTGATTTAATAGCTCACCGATTGGTTAACATTTTCATGTACTGCTTTCTCTTGGACTGTATTATTTTATCTAATATATTACTGGAATATATTTTGATTATCTCGCTGTATTGTATTATATCGGTTAAAAGTTCAACAGATGGTACATAACATTTACTTGAGGAAAAATTGTACACACAGAACTTTATTGGTCAGTAGTTTCTCAACGTTGCCATACAAAACAACGCTTTATTAAGTACTAGTACACCAAAAAGTAGCTTGACAAGTAATAGCTTACTGGTTAGTGATTCACTAGACAGTAAAACATAGAATAGTAACACAACAAACATTGAACAGTATCACACTAAACACTATAACACTGAGTAGTATAACAGTAAAACAAAGAATAGTAACACAACAAACATTGAACAGTATCACACTAAACACTATAACACTGAGTAGTATAACAGTAAAACAAAGAATAGTAACACAACAAACATTGAACAGTATCACACTAAACACTATAACACTGAGTAGTATAACAGTAAAACAAAGAATAGTAACACAACAAACACTAGGACATTGACCAGTATCACACTAAACACTACAACACTGAGTAGTATAACACTAAACACTTTAATATTGAACAAAAGTAGAGTGTACTACGAGGAGATAATCACTTCGCTCTTATTGCGCATGTTTTTTTTTCATATTACTCTTGAAGCTATCTTTCCTGTTCACACATGACTAGTATCATCATTCGTTAACGCCTGACAAAGAGGTGTCTAAAAATTATATCTTCATACCGATATGTCTGCGGACTTAACGCTAAAAACCGAGTTTCGATAGCTCATTCTGTATCTCTGTGCTTAACTACAAACTTAACTTCTCTATATATAACTTAAAATCCAATCAGAATAAACCTGGGAAGTTTTAAACCTCGTATTTTGTCTTGGCGTATAGTTTCAAACTTTCGTAAACACACTCTGGTTGTCATAGTAACATGCTCTAAGAGATACAGAAGAGTAACAGAAAAACAGACAATTAACAAGGCTAATGACGACCAAGAATATCGAGTATTTTTTTGCTTTGTTTTTTTAATTTCGCGCAAAACTACTCGAGGGCGATCTGCGCTAGCCGTCCCTAATTTTGCAGTGTAAGACTAGGGGTAAGGCAGCTCGTCATCACCACCCACCGCCAACTCTTGGGCTACTCTTTTACCGTCACATCATAATACCCCCACGGCTGAAAGAGCGATCATGTTTGGTGCGACGGGGATGCGAACCCGCGACCCTCAGATTACGAGTCGCACGCCTTAAAATTACCAGGGAGGTAGGAAGTAGTTGTTGTTGTTTTAAATTAAGCACAAAGCTACACAATGGGCTATCCGTGCTCTGCCTACCACGGGTGTCGAACGCCGGATTTTAGTAATGTAAGTTCGCAGACATATCGCTGAGCCACTGGAGGACATCGAGTAATGAAAGAGTTTCCTCCTTTGTGTACACATGAACAAGGCAAAGTTTTAAAGCAAGAAAATGTTAAACAAATCCCCATCGACCTTCTAACAACATTAATACCTTCGGCAGTATTACTTAGTATCCAACCTCAGCTAGTTAGTCGAAGAATCGTATGTGCTAAGATATCGTTATGAGGTCAGGGTACCTGACGTGTACAAACAGTAGTTGTGAACTGAGAGAAATCAAGTGAAAAGAATATCATAATATTACCATGCACTTTTATAGAAACATATTCTTTATCGAGCTAAGCCTCGCGGTGAAAATGGGTGTAAAAGTTAAGTGTGTTACGAATATCTGTTTCTTCTGAAACGTTTTATACCAGCCAATCAGCCAGGAAACTTAATGTGACGTCATATGTCTTAAGCCACGACGTAATAATAAAAAAAAGGTTCACGGTATTTCTTCTGATTCAGACACGAAAGTTAAAAGTAAACATATCTGTTCATATTTTATTTCCTGTGAAGGGAGGCATTAACGTGGAGTCATGTGAACACAAATAAATAAAAATATCTACACATTAACTTGTGAAAGACATAACAAAAATACGTTTTTTTAAACACGCAAAGCATTTTAAAAAATTATTTTTAGACGTTTTGTTTATTACACAACAGGGAATTTACCAAAGCTGAAGCTTCAAATAAACACGAGGGAATCCTCAATAGCTGCGGCACTTAAAATCCGTCTAGGTAAAATTAAAATAAGTTAATCTATGATACCTTTTTTGATAGTTATTTTCTGTGGGCTAGAAATGTTAAGTGTGGGGTGCGTATGCATCCTACTCAACATTATTACTCATTAGGATCTCCACAAGCCTACTTCGAAATTGAAGTTTGTTTAGGCAGGATTAGTGTATATTAATTTATAAGACCTTGGGCGTGGTCACATACGTCAATCGAAGGGGTTTCTGCTCTTGAGTCCAAAACTATAATTATGTCTCAAATACGTCAAGAGATGACGGAACTACGAGTTAAAAGTTTGTGATTGAAAGAAAACAAAAAAAAAAACTTTAATGTTGTTCTATGAACCCCTTTATCGTGCTATTAATACACAGTTTGATGTTTTAGAAATTGTTAGATTATATGGGATTTAGTCGATATCGAATGAACAGTTGAAACTGTAATTATGTTTAGCTAATAATACGAGATTTCACAGAGATCAAAAGTTTTACAAACAGAGAAAAAATAAAAGGATGTCTTAAAGAAATGTCTCTTTTAATTTGTCATTAATATGTGCGTTTATACTAACAGTATGAGTTGTGAACTATTTACGACCAGGATAGATAACCAACACATACATAAACTGTTTGGATGGTAACATGTGGACAAGATTCTGTCTTTAAAATCACATTTAATAGTTTACGTATCAGGCCAAGGCGACATTATTATACATCACGTGCCCATGACCAGACTTCCTGATGCTCAGAGATTTGATACTGTTGCCCTACACTTTTTCAGCTTCATGATCATGTGAGGAACGGTATGCTGTCAATAGAAAGTAGATTTATATTTGCAGTAATTTTCCACAGTAGCACTTGTTTCAACAGTTACATCGAGATTTGTTGTTTACCATTTACTGTTGTAACTTCACCTTCTATAAATCACTGCACAAGTGTGAGAGGATTCCCTTATTAGTGGTCATTTGAAATGGTCCTTTAATAATGCGTTGTAGTTATCGTTATCTAACGTGAAGATTCTTGTTCGGGTCTCGGAAGTTAGACAGCTCCCTCTCCCCCATTTTTCTTGGGCACACTGCTTCTCACCACTTGAGGTCAGAGCTTGCGCGGTACTTTGATGTTTTCATGCTCTAACGAAAATGAATATTTGTCGGAAATATTTGAATATATAAGAAAACAAACTAGCCATTTGCTGTCGTACCTGTGGGACAACATTCTATTGTGTTTTAATCATTGTTATGTTTCGGTTCTCAACTGTAAATGTGCAAATTTGTTCGTTGTTAAATAGTATAACTGGAAATGATCGTTCGTTATTTGTAGCTAAGGGTACGTGAGTTTTCATTGCTATGTGATATAATCGTGTACAATCGTTAATTGTTATAGGATATAACCGAACACGATTGTTACAAAATTTAATGATAAGAGACTATAATATTGCATATTCTTTCACAGTTCAATTGTACAAGTTTGTTCATTGCTATGTAGAACAACTGTAAACAGTTGTCTATTGTTGTACAGTATAGCGATACGAGATTATTCATTGTTATGTAGTATAACAGTATACGAGTTGGATGTAATAATCAGGGGCGTAGATTTTTTACACCCGATGGGGGGGGATTTTTGCAACCACTTATGAGGACTGTTCAATTTGCAAATTGGTAATCTCTGTTTACGTAAACCTGAAAGCTGTAAACATGCAGTCACAGAGTAATCTTGTTGCCACGATACTTGCATATATACTTAGGCCTACTGACTGATACGAACTATCACTTAGATCGAATAGCTTAGAATCACGCCCATATTACATATGTACATTTCAGCTACTGAAAAAGCCTACATCTAGGCCTAATTATATAATTCGATTGGTAAGAACACGAGAATCACAAGAACAAACATACAATTTGCAGGCCTGTGATGCAATAAAACAATTTAACAGACCAAATTGTAGGGGGGGATAATTGTATGCACCATACCCTTCACCTAAAATGAAGGGGGATGTATACCCTCCACCCCCCCCCCCCACTCCCAGGATCTACGCCCCTGGTAATAATAGTATACGTTTGTTCATTATAAGTATTAACTATATTCTCTAAATTTGTTAATATAAGTAATTATTCGTTGCAAAAACTATTTAGAATCTCAAGTTAAAAGGTATAGCTTGTACCATAATTCATTATCCAAAAACTCCAACCGTTAGCATCTGAGGTTATTACTTTACATGGTATACGTATTATGTGTTACGGTTGAGAGATCCTCATCTATAATATTCCGTCCATCCCGCCTATCATCTGTCATCATGCAGCAGACACAACCTGTCAAGATCAGGAAGGTTTTAATACTTTTCAAGACGTGGGGGAAGGGGATATCTCTCCATGCCAGCTGTTGTTTTACTTCAAGCAATAGTTTAATTGCATTAGACAGTCGAAAGAGAAAACGTATTTTCATTAATTCTATCTTATCATTCTTTAAATACACCACACACAAGTATGTATGGGAAAAAAAATCAAAACCCAGAAACTTCTTGTGGTCCAACGCACGCGATGATTGTGCGTAGACCAGAAGGGATTATGAAATGAATTGGAGTAATGAAGATATTTGGTAGATCTGACGTTATCTCAGTAAAGTTGCTGCTAAAACGTGCAGTAAAATGATCAGAGTGGCCAACGAAACAAATAATATTTTTTAACATAAAAAACTAGAAAAAATAATCGAATTTGTTAAATGAATAAAAATATACATTAAAAAATAACAACAAATGAACATATCTTTTTGAACACTCGATACTGTCGGAATAGACAACTGCATTATATAACATACTTGTACGTTTTTCTCATTATTCAGACTACTAAGCCTAATGTTACCTGATGCATTGTTTGTTCACATGTTAAGTAAGCTTAGCTAGTTTTTCAACTGAGCTCTAAGTACGTTGACAGTATGAGTAAAACAGAACATTTTAAAATTACGAATTTCCCAAGAGGTCGATATACGTCGTAATGCCTCCTTCAATTTCGCGTGTTTACAAATATTTATTACAATATTATTATTGTTATTTTATGCAGGAAAAGTAAGAAGTCGAGTTAAATGTTAAATAAATGATAATCCCTAAATAATATTAAAAACTTACCTTCGGGTGTGCCCGTTTTGGAAAGGCTACCTTTGGATCGACCTACAACAATATAACCGAAATAAGAACAAAGAAGATATAACAGAGCACTGTTGACATTGGCTAAACTTAGTTATTGACAATAATAGTTTTATATATATATATATGTATATACAAAGCGAATTTCTTAGGAATGTTATATTTTGTGAAGGTGAAGTCTTTATGGCTGTTAAATGACTGAATTACGAAATGAAAATAATTACGAATAATGAAGTTTATAGTCATTTTAGGTAATCTTAGAAGGATATGCAATTTATAACGTGCAAACAAGCACGCATAATAAACAATAACATCTTAAAACTCAAGTAATATGAAATGTTTATGATATAACACACAGTTCCTCTGGAACCACGTGGGCATAATGCTCTTTAGAAAAATGACTGTTGTGGCTACCTTAACCACAATGTTGTTATAAAAATATGGTTACCTCGATTATAGTGTTCTTATGAAAGTTCTTAGGCATAATTACCTTAGTTAAAATGTTTCTTTTGATGAGATGTTCCTTAACAATCCTGTTGATTTGATGTCATTACTTCAGTTGATGTAGTTTATAGCTACCTACACACACACATATACCTTTTTAAGCTAGTTAACTATAATTAGTTTATATATAACTACATACACACACATATAGTTTTTAATCTAAAGTTACCTACAATTAGTTTATATATAACTACATACACATACACATATACCATTTTAATCTAAAGTTAACTATAATATATTCTTCTTTCACTAAGCAAATTTCCAAGGTTTTCTATCTGTGTTGGCTGATTCTACAGTTCTTAGTTGAATGTGGAACGAGTTTATTATGTAATGCCATTTCAGCCGTTATTTCCTTATCCACCACTGTTGTTGGATCACTTTCTAAAGCGCTGTTTTTAAACAGCTCTCTCGATGTGCTACAACTGTAGGATCACTCTATTAAATTTCAACTTTTGTAACGTACATGACAACATTTAAACTTCGTGACATTACCCTACTCCTAGCACATACACACGCACACACACACACAAAGCAGGATCTCTTTTAATTTATTCGGCGCAGTAAAACTTAAGAAGCTGTTTAACATTTTGAGTAAAACACTACAGGGTGTTCGGAAAGTCACTGTGCAGTTTTGTAATCATATATCTATTCATTCTATTTCAAGCCAGCAACTGATAGCGGTGTTTAGAAACAAAATAAGAAGGATCCAGGCCTGTACTGATGCCAACGGGAATCACTTTTAACATTGTTTATAATTGTCATTCATATTCACCCCCTGTATTCTATATCGAAACATGTGTGTTAATAAATATATATAAGTGCACAGTGACTTTCCGAACACCCTGTATGATATATATACACTAGGAAAAATTAAAAACATACACCAGTAATAACTGTTTAAACACTGTTTAGATAATTTTACTTCTTTCATATTTCTGTGAAACTTACGATTAAGAAACAATTTTTTTTCTGAATTTGTACTAAACTATTTTTGTAAAACTTATTGTTGATATTAAAAGAAAAGGGCCGATATTTCAAATTACACTTACGCCAATTAAAAAAAAAATATGTATTTTAAGCTTCAGATGATTTTGTAACAAAAAAAAAAGCCAGTTGTGGCCAAGTGCCAAAATGATTAGTGTTCGCCTAACACAAACTGTATACTTTCAGTTGTAAACCTATGTACATGTAAGTACGACATTCATCTATTTAGTTAAGAATAGCCACATAGGCGGCTAGTGCTGCTGGCTGCCCTTTCTCTCGATAGTATTTTTGAATTAGAGATGCCTACGTCGGGACTTTATAGGTCTATAATTTGGCTGTTGTTGATTTGAATTAAACACAAAGCTACACAATGGGCTATCTGTGCTCTGCTCACCACGGGTATCGAAACCCAGTTTTTAGCGTTGTAAGTCCGCAGACATACCGCTGAACCACTGGGGGGGCTATAATTTGGTTTTTAATTCATGTGTTATGAATTAAAGCGTAGTTACATTTAGTAACACGCACACAAAAAATGTAATCACATTTTTAATTACGAATTAAAATTATACGTTTTACATGTATAATGTAATATATATACTACAATAATATATTATATTAACTATAATATAATGTAACTATATATTATAGTTAACTTTAGATTAAAATGGTATATGTGTATGTGCATGTCAGGGTTTTAACTTTCACGTTTAAACATCAAATGCATCATTTTAGGACAAATTTTTACAGCTTGTTATGAACGAAGTAGAGCAAGTGGTAGATCCCCATTGGAGAGTTATATCGTCATCTGAGATAGTCTTTTAAGGTTTTAAATTCTCCACATTGTGAATCCCACGGATGTTAAATTGTAACTTTTTTTTCCTCCAAACTCAGCGACCGATTTATGCCTCTCCCAACTGAATAATCCTAGAAACGCTACCAATTCATTCATTCACATTTGTTCTATCAAAGTTTATTTTCTATTCCTTAATTTACAGAACACAATATCAAGAGAAAATGAAGCTATCAGTAAGGTTTTAATGAACGGTATTTATATCAATGTGTTTAATGTCTGCCCTCTCTCTTTGGATCTCGCCGATATCCAGAAGTTGTTTTGAATGTTTCTTTAATCTCTTTACAGAATTAAGTAACGACCGCTTCGACAGAACTACGAATGCAATTTGGTTCAGTAGTGAAGTACACTACCTCATTCCAAGTGATACATTCAATAACGTTTTTAATGTTACTCTCTTACATACCCCTCAATAGCACAACAGTATGTCGGATGTACAACGCTAAAGACAGGGTTTCGATACTCGTGGTGGACAGAGCACAGATAGCCCATTGTGTAGTTTTGTGCTTAACTTCAAATAAACAAACAACTGCACTAAAATTCCTCCTCACTCGTCAACAGGGATCTAGTACAGTATATATCTATTTAACACGTGTTTGGTACAAAATTGCAGGGGACACTCACCAATCGTGCACATAAACTTGCCCTTGGATACAATTTAAACTTTCTGTAAGGATGAAAATATTGAAGCGCTTACCTTCTTACCGTCTAACTCGTGTGGACCATTGGCTAATACTTTATCTACGGAGTTTGGGTCAGCAAAAGTTATAAACCCAAAACCACTGAAAAACAAAATAAAATATTAATCGTATTCACACTCACATATATATAATAAATATTAATTTATACATATCCTATCAACAGAAAGATGAACAACAATAATAACACTATAGAACAGTTGCACTTCATACTTTGTCTTGCAGTAAACTTTTGTAGTTTAATGATTGATCCTCATAGAACCAAGTCAAGGATAGTTTTACAGGTGGCGATGTACAGCTTAAGACAACAAGATGTCTAATCCTCGTGACTACACGCACGTTCTAATATCCCTTAACACCTATACATTAGGAATAACACACGTATTAATATCACTGAAATCTCTATATTGGGAACAGCATACTTTCTAATATCCATTAAATGTATAAATTAAAAACAGCACACGTTATAATATCCTCGAAATCTATAAATTATGAACGACACACGTTCTAATATTCTTAGACCTCAAGACAGATGGACACAAAGGAGCACATCTTCATTGTTTATGTGCACAAACAGACGTATCAGTAAGTAAGTATAAACAAACAGATAAAACAAACGGGCGTTTAAACATAAAGAAAGAACGTAATGCGCATACAGATAGGCAGATGGATATAATAGATTCTAGAAATACAATATAATATTCACCCATGGATCACCATCTTAGGAATGATTATCTTTCCCAAGGCCTACCTCAGACTTTGTATTCACTCTAAAACCAAAATCTCCTGGAATATAGTTGCTGTTTTATGGGATTATAAATCTCAGGGAGTAGGGTAAAATATTCAAGAGTATTAACTTTCATTGCTACATAACTACTAAACACCCATAGTTACGCAGTTGTGGCATTTATGAAGGATTAGGTTTTAAACTACGTACCCACTAAACACCATAATTACACAGGTGTAGTATTTATGAAGGATTAGGTTTGAAACATCGTAACCACTAAGCACCATTAGTTATACAGCTGTGGTATTTATAAAGTATTGGGCTTTAAACTACATTACCACCAAATACCCATAATTATACAACTGCAGTGTTTATGCATCAATATACTTTAACTGCTGCAAAATGTTTAGTTCAAAAATAAAGCAGTATATGGCGCGTACTCCAATATTTAAAAGGTCCTTAAGTATAATAGACTATAGCAGTTAAACTATCTACAAAAGCATAAATATCAAGGCTTGCATATTTTATAGAATAATTAGAAATCAGCAACAGGTACTATGAACGTTACAGTATCTGTATAGCATTAAACAGAATCAATTGCACATTATATATATATATATATATATATATAAGAATAAATATAATGCCGTGCAATACATTCAATACATTAATTGTTCATAGGCAGTTAAAAATAAGCACTATAAAACAATAATGAATTTAATATAAACTAGAATACGTAAAATGGATAATTTAATTTATCTCTTAACTTGTGATATACGTGGTTTTAAGTATGCAGGACGAACAACTTATCATTCACATTTAAGAATTAACTCACATACGTCTCAAGGTAATAAAGGCCTTCCTCAAACCACTGGAAGAGATCAATTGTTATACTTACTATTCTAAAAAAAAAGTACGTAACATCAGTGTATTAACAGAACAAGGGAAATGTTTTATTTTGAAAGAAAACTTATTTACCTTTATGGTTTAAACCACGATTTTCAAAACAAAACTGCTGATTCTTTAAGTTAAAATATCTTTATTAGACATTTATTTTGGATTAACAGTTATGATGTTAAACAGAAGGAAAAGAGAGGTAGCGGTATAATAGGAGACAAATTAAATAATTTTGAAAATATTTGTAAAAATGCAGAAATATTAGACACCGTGTATACTTCAGGATACTATATGCTTGTAGAAGGTTAAGACGAAAAAGTTGGAGCGATTTTTTCAAATGAAACTGGAGTTTCAAAGAAGGCATTTTATAGCGATATTCATATAGGCTGGAGTAAAATGTATGATACACTTGATGCTATACAGTTGCCACTAAAGAAAATATAACGAGGATAATTGACACCAATTAAAATCTCTCACGTGAGTCATCCAAATATCTTGATGTTAATTTTAAAATACAACAAGAAGTCATTCCGGAAAGATTTGATGTCAATTTTAAAATACAACAACAAGTCATTCCGGAAAGATTTGATTGGTTGGATTAGACAAAAAGAAGACGTGTCGCACTATTTTCGAGGTCAAAGTCGCTGAACTACGCTGGACTAGACCAGAGACCATGAGAACCAACATGGAAAAGCTAACTCGTAAATGTAAGGTAAAACGACGTAGCAATGAAACATGCGTGAAATGTTTTAGATGTGTGTGTGAATGTGATGATTTAAGTTTAGCGATTAAACAAAACCGTGGGTCCTGGCCAGATAAGAAAAAAACGTATTCGAAGATGTCCCAATCGAGTTGAAATACTAGCTGAATTGGAGATTCATCAACTGATTATTACATTGTTAGCGAAACATAAAAAAACAGGAACAAACAATTTCAATATGTTGTGAAACTATCAGTGTAGTAAAGCCTAAAGATGCAGTATTGAAGTTGAAAAATTCATTACAAGATGATTTCCCTAGCGATTTTATATTGAAAATGCCACTTCTCCAATAAAAAGTAAATATAGAAAGATGGTATAATGCCCAGTATGGCACACCCTAGTATAATCCATATAGATTTAATTATGTCACACTTTGAAGTTGTGCCGAGCTTTGACTATCCAAAGGTCAGTACTAAAAGATGCTGAGTTGGATCGTGTAGCAGGTGTTATTTACCGTTTGTTTCACCTAAAACAACAATAAAGCCACTTTTCCCCAGTCTGTACATCAACTGGTCTAGAAAGTACTTCTGATATCTGTTGGTTTACTTACCGAGATCTCCTCGTGGACGGGTCTTTCATTACCATTACTTCTGTGATGTCTCCGTATCTTCCAAAATACTCCTTCAGGGTCTCTGTAGAAACAGGAACCTGAAGTTAAGGTTTGTTATATGAAATATATAAACAATAACACTAGTTAAACAAACTTTGTACACAACGACGTTCTTGTAGTACAAAATAACATTACCAGAAATCATGTAGAAATTAATAGAAACGCAGATTTATTTACGAGTTACGTAACATAGAAAATCTTTATCTTAACTTTAAACTACTGAAAACTTATCCCATCAGCCTTTCAGACACTTTTCTAAACTAGTCATACACTACACTGCTTGTGATCTACCATAAAGTTAATGGTAATAAGGCCCTTGTCAACATATAAGTTATCAATGATGCAATAATCTCACTAATTACTGTTAAGATAATAATCTGTGTATCTTATGTGGAAAATGAATAATTTCGAAAGCTTTGATCACTTCTTTAAACAATGAATGCTGTTTCACCAGACAAAATCATAAAGTTACTCACTATTACGAAATACACGGACCCAACCTTTAGTAACCAGCATAAAAAAACATGTCGATAATTTCATGGTTATGCAACAAAAGTAAATGCACTTGTCTTTCAGGTAGAGTACAAAAAGCAGGTATTTGTGAAAAAGTAGAATAAACAAGAAAACCTTTATTATAGTATTGAGTGTACACAAGTGAAGCAAATAGTGTAATACCTGAATCAATTTGTTTATATAGTTAACACAGCACATTTGTACTGCGAATAATATTCTTAGTTATGTGTTTTTTTAGTTGTAGTTATACTTACAGTTAAGGAATTATACCTTTAGTTTTAGTTACTTATGGTTATTAGTTTAATTTTATTTACTATTATAATTAACCAATGGTGACGATCTTGACATTTATTAAGGTAAAATAACTCAGAGCTCTACATTAACAAGTGAATAAAAAATCTTCAAAAAAGAAAGTAAATCTACGGATGACTAATATCAATCTTTCAAACAAAATAGTCTGGATGGCGTTTGTATCATCCTACCTAAACCGTTGGTCCAAGTCGGATGAGGGAAGAACTTATTTACCCAAAATCCTGTTCGTTGGAAGGATTGGTATTAGCCAGGCCAACATTTACTCCTTTTTATGAAAAGTGTTTTCTTTACTTTTTTATTAAATGCAATGTTTCAATAGATAAAGGAAGGTTGTATTTATAGCTACCTTCTAAATACAGTTAGGTTTGAATTGTAATATTTATTATTTATCTATTAATGGATACTTTATACTTTAGCTTGTAAAAAGAACAAAAATTTTCTGTAATATAGTTAATTTCAAGAAGCAATGGTAACATCTTCTACACTTTTTTCTTCGGCTACTTACTAGTTAAAAACACTTATAAAAGCGGATATTGAGTTTGGAACCATGTCACGTCAGAGAAACTGTTAAACACATTTTTAAGTTGTAATGTAATAAAAACAAGCAGCGAAAACAACAACAAGAAATTCAAACTTTTTGCTAACACTGTATAGTATTTTGAATTTCTGATGACCTATTGAAGATATATTTAAAATACTATTTCGATGAACATTCCGAGTCATTCCTGCATAGGTAGTGCTACTGTTTACCTGATAAATCTGTAGCAGCAATTTCTAAAGTTAACGATTAAACGCTCTCTGTTGATGAACTATGTCTTAAACTACCAGATATGATGCTTTAAAGTTACGACGTGTTTTCCGTCAAATTAATATATTCAGTTACAGGTGCCGGGTGACCAAAACCTATTTCTGTATTTCGTAGCTGATCTAAAAAGGGCCGACAACACGAATAATTATATGGTTGAATTAAACATGGCAGAAAACATGAATAATTGCAGTAGCTTCATTTAGGGATAGGCTTCATATTCCCTTTGAGAATTACGTAAAGTATACTGAACACTGATGATAGTGTTTGAAACATCTTATACATGTATAAACTTTACTGAATAAAAATTATGATTCTCAACATGTTTCTGGTGAAATATTGTTGTTTCAGGACAAAACGTTTTCATTATAATCACTCTATACTTCAAGTTTGTTTTTTTTCACAATAATCTCTGGTGTTTCTATAATCACCTACAAAACTTCCTTCTTTTGTTACAATCACTGTTAATTCTAACACATCTTTCTGATTCTATTTATAATCACCGCGTTCTTGTAGCTAATATTTCTGGATTTATTATATTACAGTTATATTTATTATAAACAGTCTTTATTTTAGTAAATATTTCTGGATTTCATTATAATCGCCCTATACTTACAATAAATATACTTGGCTTTCTTTAGAAATAGAATTATAAATTTCTAGCAAAGCGTTCTCTTACTAGTTTTTAATTTTTATAACTTTAACAAGATCCTCGGGACTGTTTTTTCTATTACTTTGTTTAACAAGTTTCTAGTTGTAACAGGGGCGCACTGTAATACTACAACATTATCTTAGTTGTATTATTTGGAATGAAGCACACAACTATACAATAGGCTATCTGTACTCTGCCAACAGGGGTATCGAAACCCAGTTTATAGTAGTATTAGCCTGCAGACATAGCTGTATCACTGGGGGTTGTAATAAGAGAACTATGTAATATTACAACGGAATCTTAGTCGTAATAATGGAACTATATAACACTATATCGTTATTTTGCTTGTGATAATTAACTATACATTCAAAAGAAAAAATAATTGGAATATTTTTATCTTATAAAATAACAAGTTTATATTTTATCTGCACGAGATGGTTTTGTATTTTTCACAAAAAAAGGAAGATAAATTGCTTTTCAAACCACACGTACTTAATGTTAAGGCTTTCTAACTAAATTTTTGGTGTAACTTGTTTAAGATATAATCAGTGATGTCGAGAAACCCACTTGTTGAGAAATTTATATGCAATAACGGCTCGTTTGGGTTGAGAAAATATTTTACATAGAAGAGCCGTTTTTGCATATAAAAAAATTGTTTAAGATATGTTTCAACGACAATTGAGTAAAAAACAAAATCTCACCTGGAGCTGTTTGCCAGCTTAAGCCTCCTATAAACATTTTCCTGAAAGAGAGAATGAAAAAGAAAAGTGATTAGGTGCTATTCGCTAGTTTCCAATCAAGTTTTGCGACAGAGACGATTCTTTAACCTGACTTTCGGACCTTTCTCTCACACACACTCATAAGAACAAGCACGAATCGATTCTCTGACTTCTGACTACACCTACCCAAAATCGTTCTGGGTTTCATTAAGGTTCCCCGAAGTGGTTTGTGAAGAATCGGTTTCCATCATTCTACGCAAAATGTGTACACTGTAGCAATCACCGCTCCGCTGATCCTGCACGTGGGAAACTAACAGTAGTGTTGATCCACTCTTCACAACTACCAGCTCATTGTGGGTGACGCCACCTTTCAGGACCGCGGACAACAAGGTCGTTCCGATTAATACGTTACAGCACGATTTCATTGGTTGTTAGAATGACGCCTGTCTTATACCAACGTCATTCTTTGACGTCCCGCCTCACGGAAGGCTCGTTACCCTCTGTACTGCTGCTGCCTTGTGTCTAAAATTGTAACTATTACAGTAAAATAATGCTTCCTTTAAGCTTAAATTAATTAATCATTTCAAAGACAGTTTCAAGATTAATTGCTAACCAGTTTTATCAAGGGATTGTTTAATGTTTAATCTTCCGCTTATCTTGGGCTCCTTCTAAAATATTTATTCATTTATCTATTGTATCTTTTGCCCAGAATTTCTTCCACATTTTGTTCCATTAATTTGTTCGTTATTTTCATTCTCTACTCTAAGCTTTTCACTTACATTTTTTACATAACACACAACATGTCTACTATTTTATCCTTTGCCCCGATTTTCATACTTTCAGGTCACTACTTTCTGGGCGTGGCCAGATGGTTATGGCACTCGACTCGTAATCTGAGGGTCGCGGGTTCGAATCCCTATCACACCAAACATGCTCGTCCTTTCAGACCAGTTAGTCACACTACTCGTTAGTAAAAGAGCAGCTCAAGAGTTGAAGATTGGTGGTGATAACTAATTGCTTTCTCTATAGCCTTACACTGTTAAATTAGAGACGGCTAACGCAGACAGCCATCGTGTAGCTTTGCGCGAAATTCAAAACAAATAAACACTACTTTCTATATAACACCTTCGGAATGAAGTTCTGTAACGTTTTCAATTTGTCAATATTAATACTGTTTTGTCAGATGTCCATAATTGCTATGTAACATATTCAGAATTCTGAGTTAAGGCTTATCGTCCAGGTGTTCTGACGAAATATGGGTGTTTGTGTTAGGTAAGTAATATGTATAATTTGTTTAAAAAATTCGACTGATTCTATGTCATATATTACTGAAGCATCTTGCTTAAATGTGCCAAATTTTGTGTATTGAGTTTGAAGAAATGTCATGCTCAACAGTATTATGTTTTCAGTTCGATATCAAATCACACAACAAAAAGTTCATTTCAGTACACTATTTTTCATTTCCTCTGTTGTCTTTTATCTATCTATACAAAACGAAATTGCGCATACAAAATTATGGTATACAATTTACGAGAATTTACATTGTAACAAAATTATATCAGGAGTTGACATTTTTCAGACGGTTGCGTGATGTTATTCATCTTGTTACATGACGTTGTTTACTTGTTTATGTGACATTATTAATCTAGTTGCTTGTGTCGTTTTATACAACAGCAAACTTTATATTATGTGTGTCGTGTTATATGGGATAGGAAAATGTGGCATAGAAATATACTATACGTTACTTTTTTCTTTCTGCTGAATTAATATTTATTCTTTATTCTGTATACTTGCAAGTTATAACATAAAATATAGTCAAGAAAGTCTTGAAATATTTTACAAATAGCGTTGTTTTATGGGTTAACTTTTCTCTTCTGTATTAGATGACAACCACTTTGCCCACCAAGAGGCTTCAGCACTCTTAGGGTGGCTGATTGGGTGATGTCTGTAAGCCAGTGAACGAATGTTGTGAGCGATTGGTCACGTGATGACGCAATTCAAGAAAGAAATCTGATATTTCATGATGACTCAAAACCTTGTTTTCTGGGCAATTAGATTTGGTTTTCAAGGTAGTTAGTTCTCCAGGAATTCGTTCCAGAAAAGGAAGGCTGAAGTTCTATACAATTATCCAATAGAAGCGATCACATGTTCTCTTTCACTGTGGTTTAGTCTTTGTATTAGTGAATATTGTGTTCTTAATATTTAACATTTATCATTCAGTCCAGTTATTTCTAGACTCATGCTCAGCTCGATATACACCCAGCACTATCTTATAATACTGCATATTGTCGAAACTCCTGCTTAGTGGACTTATCCGATGTAGCTATTCAATTCAACTGTATACACCATAGTTATTGTGATAGTATATTAACACGTTTTATATGCTTTCACTTCGTGTGTAGCGATAGAAACAGAAACGTCTCTATCGTAAAACCATTTAGGAAACAACTGAACAAAGATTCTCCTGTCGGCGTATCGCCATTTCGCTTCAGATCTCCTAAGTAAGCTGCCATTCTGGTGAATAATGGATTTTCAACATTCTTTTTTTTATTATTTTTGTTACATTCTATACAATGCTGGAGGATAAGACCACACACATCCCATTAAACAAGAACTAACTATTTGTCTTACAATCTTTTTATCCATCTATCCTTGGAATCTACAGTTTACTAAATTATATCTTTCTATCCATTCCTGAAAGTCGTTTCTTTTGTTTCTGTTCTTACAAAGTATTTATCTTTGGTCTAAAGGAAGTGGAAAGAAAACATTATGTTCTTTTCTAATGAAAACATCTGTTCTTCTTTGAATGCTTCGTCACAATAAAAATTCCCTTCTACGTAACGTGAGGTAGACTTTATACATCTGTTGGTAGCTTTAATGGGTTTGTCTATTAAAATACGAGTTAGGGAGGTTCGTTGTGGTATGAGTTGGGCTGCTTTAAGAGAAAGTAGCATATTTTTGTCATATAGTTCACTTGATTCACGTCTCACCATTACATTATAGTAGATGAGAAAATGAGGAAAGGAAGGAAGGGTATTTGAGTGGGCTTTCTTCTAACTTTCTCACGATCTATTTATGACAACGAACTACAATCAAGCTCGCCTTTTTCATACTGTACGTTTAATTTCTTCTGAAGCTTATTATTTAAGTATAAATGGGCTCATAAAATGTTACTTAGAGACATAAAAAAGCGCAGTTTGTAGATACAAGTAGTAATTTTATGCTCATTAGTTACACCGTTTTACTGTACGTTGTTAAATTGTCATATCAGATTCGTATTAAGTAATAATTCTTACCAATTTCATTTTATACCGAGTCTTTAGTTTTCTGTTCAAATTATTATTTTTTTTTTTGAAGAAAGAAGAATGATAATTAAATCTTGTCCTGAGGATAACAATGGCTTTTTTTTTTTTGGATTAGAATCGTTCACGGTTTCCTACAGTCTTTGTGATAAGAAATAATAAAATTTTGATTAAAGAAGTATGTGGTAAAGGTATGATACAGAAACTGATAAATTCTTCGAACTTATTCAAACAGTTTTTTAAAATGTGGTCAAACTCGTTCCCACTCTCCACAGATTTTTACAGTTTGAGCATAAGCTGGTTTACAGATTTTCCACTTAATTCGAATGTGATCTTTGAAGTAAACATTTCGTCTGAGCAGACTGATTTGTATTAGACCGGACGTGGCATAGTGGCTTGCGTGTCAAAGGGTTAAGGGTTCGAGACGTGATACCAGTGAACATACAATTGTGAGAACTTTATAAAGGTAACAGTAAATTCTTATTCGGTTAAAAAAACAGACAAAGCATTTGTAACGGTGGATACCACTGACTGATTGGTTGCTTCCTTTCTGACCATTGTTTCAAAATTAGGGGCTATGCACCTAAATCTCAGGAGCCTTTGACCTGGCTGTTTAAACCACGTGTGCATTACATGCCGTTCAGGTTGAAAATTCAATTCCAACTTCTTAGATCAATTAGCCATTTAAGACGGATTGCATTTTTCTTTTAACTGACATTTAGATTTTATTCACAACAACAAAGAGATCAGCATTTAATTATCTCTTAACAGTTTTAACTATAGTAGTTAAACAAATTTGTTCGTGGAGTTTTCAGAAAATAAACAGAACAATGAACAAGCTTTATAGTACTGATGTAACCATTGCTCAATGATATAATTTAAATTAAAAAAGGTAGTGTGTTTAGGTCTCATTTTGCTGTCACTCGGTGTACAAAATTGTATGTATTCTAACCCTTGTAAGTTTTAAAAACGTACCAAACTTACTAAGATTTCAATATTTAATTTGCCATTTTTTGGCTTTCAAAAATAAAAACCTGCAACCTTCCAGAGCTTTTTTAAAATTATTCAACAGTTTAAAGAAATATAAACACTCACTTATTAGCAAAGCTCTCTATCTTTTACTGTACATTTCATTTATGTAAAATAAAATTGCATTAGCTAGTGAATTTTAATTGTGGCATCTAGCAAAATTAAAGCAACTGTTTTAAGATGTTTTATGCTTATAAGTTTTAGTTCTTCATTAATATATATCACCATTCTCCTTGTGACGTCAAAAATACTCTTGTTTTTTGTTTTTGTTTTTACTATAAACTGTATTTAGATAAAAAAATACAAAGGGACGAAAACTTTTACATAATTCAAATACGATTCACTCTCGCGTGATTTTTAATAGTAAGGCTACAACAGTCGAGGGCCCGGTATAGCCAAGTGGTTAGGGCGCTTGATTCGTAATCTGAGGGTCACATGTTCGAATCCCTGCCATACCAAATATGATCGCCGTGGGGGCGTTATAATGTTACGGCCAATCCAACTATTCGTTAGTAAAAGAGTAGATCAAGAGTTGGCGGTAGATGGTGATGACTAGCTTCATTCCCTCTAGTCTCACACTGCTAAATTAGGAATGTCTAGCGCAGATAGTCCGCGTGTAGATTTGGGCGAAATTCAAACACAGACAAACGAAAAATTTAACTCCGCTATTTGGCTTAGGCATACCCACAAAACCAAATAACTTTTATTTAGGCCTACTCATACGAAACTACCAATCATGCTATTAGATTTCATCTAGGAAAGATTTCCATTCACATACCACATTACATTAAGAAAAGTAACAGTTTTTAAAGTGACGAACATGATTCTGTTTGTACATAATTTTACTTAAAGATGTTATATTACCTATGATACTTTCTCGGAAAAGAACAACAAAGTTCACTCATTAAATTTATAAACAGAGGTAATATAATTACTTTAAACTGCAAAATATATTTATTCTCTCTCTTTTAACCTGTTGACTGCCAAGTATTTAAGCTGCTACAATACAACTCTAATGCATCTTCATTTTATAACTTTTTTCGTGACGCCATTTTGGATCGAAAGTGAAACATTTTGTAAGTAGGTCAAATGTATGTATGGTGCTGATATCTAGCGTTGAAGTTAGGTATTATTGAGAACGAATTAACTCGTCCGTGGCACTGTGTTACAGATCGGTTTGGACGAGTTATCTCGTCTACGGCACTGAACAGGTTAAACTATAATATAATGAACGCTAAAGTGTTGCTAGACTTAGTTACGGATTCTGTTCCAATGTACGCTTTCTCATTATTTTATGACACGATCTGATTTGTTGGAATAGAACTTAGCTTTAGCACCTACACAGTTGAATTTTTTTTGGGGGGTCGTTTAGTATTTATCTATTTTAAACAATTTTACAATACAAAGGATTCACATAAGGCAAGACTACCTTATAAGACTTCGAGACAGAGACCTGGTTCAAATCCAAAGTCTAATATTAATTTAAGATCTGCACTTTTTGTCCTAGTTATTTTTATTTTCTCACACTAGCTCCTCTATCTATTTTAAGAAGTGTTTGCTGAACTTGTTTCGTGCCATTGGAAGCAAGTCATAATTTCTTTCTCTCTGTTTAATTTTTTGCATAGCCCTTCCTATTTTATAAGTGCATTATGAAATACAATAACAGGAATTGACTATCTATTTATTTTTATTATTACTATTGTTCCGCTAGCTAATAGCAAAGACGGGCACGAGTATTACAATCATTATTACCAAACGGATCATTGCGCATTGCGTAGAGTAAGTTTTAAGTCGTTTCTATATTTTTCAAATGCTTAAAAATCACAGTTCTTGTGTAAATGATGTAATCATTAGTTTTCTTAGACATATTTAATATTTCTTAAGTACAGAGTGAAGCAGAAATTTCTAACCAATAATAGATGTACATTAATTGACTTTAACATATACGTACTTAATGTTTTGTACAGAACACGATCGTTGTTTTTATATATTACGTGTGAAGTAAAATAATAAAAAACAATATACAATAATATTAAATTTTATTCCACACAGACATAGAATAATTACTTCAAACGACACGAAGATTTATTTCCAGTGATGTCTTAGATAAATATGTTTCATTCCGAAAGCTGCTTTCTACTTGTAAAATTTTGTACGTGCTTAATAAGAGTTATGTATGCTCATTGGTATGTATTATATATAAAGAGTTTAGTTACACAGAAACGACAAATGCTCTCTATATTATCAACCAAATATCCATGACAATCTCCAGCTGCAGCTTACATGTTTACACCTCGAACTAATGCGATCAAATAGTCAATAGCTACTGCAAATCATCATGAACCGTATCAGCTAGCCAATACCTTTGTTTATTTTTATTATAATGTATAAGGTTAATTACTATATCATGTAATATTTTTCCCAGAGTTGAGTATTAAAAAAGCTAGCAAACAAAATGAATAAAAAAAACAGACAAATTGAGATCGTAAAGAAAAGTAGCAACAAGGCGGAAAATACTGTAAAAAAAACCCTAATTTAGATCCATGCTGCTACCTAGAATTACTTTCGGTGGAGTCAAAATAGGGATCTGTAGTTTTAACTAAATAATGTGTACAGTATCTCCAGCATTGTTTCATTACTTTGTTTCTACGCTCCGTATTTGCATATCTTTCAACACCTCATTTTTTAAATTATCTTGTTTATATAGATGTAACTTTTTGTTATTATATAGATTTATTATTTTGTTATTACATAGATGTATCATTTTGTTATTATATAGATGTGTCAGTGAATGTTGCTGAACTTTAAAGACCGTAACATTTCGTCTCCCACAACAGATACCTTTAAGCTGTAGTTTAAAAGGTAGCATTAAGCTCAATTTCGATCATTGGATCGGCAATTATTGTAATAATTGATGTAATTGCCGATCATAAGGATCGAATTATAGCTCACACTGTCTGATTGCAGAATTTATAGACATTGCAGATAGAGTAACCATCCTTAAGACTGACGGTAAGGAATGGAAAAAATCATGCAAGAAGGAGATAGTGATTTTTGGTGGAAGTGAAACAGATATTATGTAGCTCTTTATTTTATTTAGAAAATAATTAGTTTTAGATAAAATATGAAGCAACGACGACCCATCAGCTTTCATAGTCGTCCCAATGGAAGAGGTTTATGGAAGTGTCATGACTGAAATTCCATCATAAATAGAAGGGGTGTATTAGTATAACCAACTAATAATTGTTAACACGTTTTCGACCTTGTAGAGTATGCAGAATGTCACTCTAAGAGAAATCTGGCCAGTTGTAGCTAAACAATGACTGACCTTACTATATGGCCAGATGTAGCTAAGCAGTGACTGACTTTACTACATGGCCAGTTGTAGATTAACAGTGACTGACCTTACTATATGGCCAGTTGTAGCTAAACAGTGACTGACCTTACTATATGGCCAGTTGTAGCGAAACAGTGACTGACATTACTATATGGCCAGATGTAGCTAAACAGTGACTGACATTACTATATGGCCAGCTGTAGCTAAACAGTGACTGACATTACTATATGGCCAGCTGTAGCTAAACAGTGACTGACATTACTCCATGGCCAGCTGTAGCTAAACAGTGACTGACGTTACTATATGGCCAGATGTAGCTAAACAGTGACTGACATTACTATATGCCAGCTGTAGCTAAACAGTGACTGACCTTACTACATGGCCAGTTGTAGCTAAACAGTGACTGACGTTACTATATGGCCAGATGTAGCTAAACAGTGACTGACATTACTATATGGCCAGCTGTAGCTAAACAGTGACTGACATTACTATATGGCCAACGGAAAGAAGGAAGAGGAAGGGGAAAATATAACAACTATAATAAATATTTAAAATGGTTACTTCTATACATATTGTTTTATATTACGAAATATTTTATTATACTTGTATTTAATATATATACATGCACCTATAAAACTTATATGACTATCTATGTATACGGTTTTACAATTTAAGAAAAAAAGCTATAACGAGTGCATGTATTTTTATCTATACCCATACATATAATGTATACTAGCCAATGTGCATGTATGTATAAAACTAATGCGGTTAGAAAATCCGGTCTGTGCGCCATTCCGGTATAGTTCAGAAGTCCTTGTAATCCAGTACTTACAGACTTTTCATATAGCTAAAGGGAATAAATATAGTAGCTATATATTCGTATAAGTACATAAACAACATGTGATATGTTGTTCACCATCATAATGTTACAGTACCACTGCCAATAATGACATCGTGATCATGATATCGGGAGCAATAGCCATCCAATCTGCATGAAACCAAAGATTGTCATTGTTTCCAAACAGAGCATCATACACTAACTACATGTCATTAAACTAAATTGTTTTAAACAGGACAGTGTTGCTATTATACAGATTTGTGTCCATGATGGACAGAAAGAATTTAGCTAGCTAGCTTGAAGTGAAAATGCAGTCGCAAAAATCTAAACAAACAAGTTTAACGTTTAGGACACAAGATAAATAAAAACTTGTGAATTTAATAATCTGCAAATAGGAATGGTAAACACGGTAAGCATAAAGGCTGGAGATATTATTAACATTGTTTATTGAAGTTACAAATTCCTATTTTGACTCCATGCTGTTAACTAAAACATTTAGTAGACTCAAAATAGGGATTTGTAGCTTGAACAAATAATGTTAATAATATATCCAGCCATTATGCTTACCGTGTTTATATCTCTAATTACAGATTATTAAATTATAACTTTTTTATTAACGGTAGCATGTCTCCGGTTGGTACAGCGGTATGTCTACGGATTTACAACGCTAAAATTAGCAGTTACATTCTCCTCTGCGGACTCAGGAGATAATCGGATGTGGCTTTGATACGTAAAATCACACACAGCTGTGACAAATAGTAACTTCGTGCTTTTTTTCCAAATATAAACGTTTAGCTCATAGCTCCGTCATCTCTTGGAAGATTTGAGGTTTAGTTACATTTTTGTAACTCAGGAGGTCCAACCCTTTCTGATGATGTATTTGACCATGTCCAAGCTCTCATAGACTGATTTACTCTAATTCTGCCTATTTCAGTTTGAGGATAAAATGGTAGAGATTCTGATGAGTAATAAAATCGAATCGGGTAGATGCGCACCCCACGCTTGATATTGCTGGCCCACAAAAATATAGCTTTTAAAAAGGGAAAAAAATATTTCGTATATTAATTTACAGTAATCCTGCCAAAAAAGAATATCAAGTACCGCGGATATAAATCTTAAGTTTGTTTCTTTATTTTCTTTGTAACTGCAGTTTCATTTTAAGCTACCAGTCATGCGTTTATATTTTTTGCAACCTCTAGTACCCTCTTTTAAATGAACAATTTCTGATAATATTATATAATATTGATAGTTAGATCGTTTGTTGTTGACCGAAAAGCGATACATGCGTTATTTGTGCTGTTCTCTGCTTATAACGAACCACAATTTTTAGATTGATAAGTCCTCAGACTTACAGCTGAGCCGTAAGGGGTTTTAGACAGAGAAAAAAAAAAGATGAAATGTAAGTTAGGATGTAAACTCATATTTCTTAAAAGAACGTTGCCAACTACAGTGTTAGTAGTACCTGACAGCCACGATTTTAGCCTTGTACAAAGAACAAGAGAAGTGATGGTTCGCGAGTTGTTGTCTCAAAAGCGTGTTCCACGTCTTTGGTGGTGAGGACTAGCTGCTTCCCATCTAGCCTTACACTACTAAATAGTGTAATAATATGGACGGCTAGCCTTGGAGGGATTCTTTGCTGGTAAGATATGATATAATTTTGTAGTATACTGTATAAGGAGGTCGAATAAATTCAGAATATAAAAATAGTTACATATAAAATAATATTTTCATATTTTGAACACGGCGTTTCAAAATTTTAGTGGGTAGTTATATCCAGTTTTCATCCACTTTCACTTTTAGCTATTTATAATGTATAAAAAAACCGTATGCCTATAAAACATACTCCCTTTTTCTTATTTCTTCTACAAGAGTCTTTCAAACTAGAAGTAATTTACTTAAAACAAAAGTTGAAAGAGATCGACTGTGTTTTGTGTGAACCGAAAAAGCCCCCCTCAATGGTTCAACTATAAGAATAAGGGCTTATAACACAAACATTTGGGATTTTATGTATGTAAAAACGGCTGGTATGGGTTGAGAAAATTCTATGTAGTGAATTCTCTACAACTGTGTTTTCTCGTCATCATGGAGTTGGGATTTTAAACCTGTGATGGGATTAAAAAAAACTGAGGTCTTGCATATTTTCCTCTCACTTTCAGGCCAGTTCATCCATTAAAAATACACACACACATACACAGAGTGGTTACTTTACGCACTATTTTTCCAATATTCTGGTATAACCATATTCAACGAATCAAGAATATTGGTTCGTTCTCATAACTTCTATAACGGTTACCAGGTTTTCTTACCATGTTGGTTGTTTCCTCGAAGAGTTTGATATGAGTGTTCCTCAACAAGAACTTGTCTTGAAATCATAATCAGTGACGACGAGAAAACTCACTTATAGAGAAAAATGTATATGTAAAAACAGCTGGTTTGGGTTAAGAAAATTTTTATGTAGAGGAGCGAACAACGTTTCGACCTTCTTCGGTCATCGTCAGATTCACAAAGAAAGAAAGAGATTACTGACCGATAGCTGACCACATGTTTGAAGGTGGTTGTGTAACTAAGTGTAGCAATGTCTTTCTTTGTAAACCTGACGATAACCGTTTTTACACATATATTGTCTTGGAATAACTTATTGTTTGATGTTTCCGATGGGAACGTTGTGAATGACCGGCGTGACCTAATTGTTAAGGTGGCTGTTATGTAAATTTGAGGATCTGTGATTCCCATTTGTTATCGCAAAATATGTTCCGCCCTTTGGAACCGTGGGTACGCCATTTGCGTGATGGTTAAATCCCGCTATTAGATAAGAGAAGAGAAGCCAAAATAAATGGCGGCAGGCGCTGTTGACTAGCCAGTCCAAAATTAAAGGTGACAATGTTCAGCTAGTCCTTGAGCAGTTTTGTGTGAAACTTCAAAATAAACCCACAAACAATGCGTCTTAGCAGACACAAATACCTCAGCAAAGTTTTGTATGCGCACTGAAGACAAAAGAACATAAATATTGCCATTCCGTAGTAAGGCAGTTAATAGAGTGGCTCTGTGTAAAATCTATACATACATTTAAATGTTCAACGACAAATATATATATGTGTATTAAGTTTGTAAAATATAGGATGTTAAATAAAACATGCGTGTTGCCCGGACCTTTCTGGTTGGAGGGTGTCCTTTTGTGTAACTACTGTAACGGATTTAATATAATTGTAATATCTGTGTGTGTCAGTTTAATATACATTCAGAAACGTATATAACTTATATTATTAAATGTGTATTGCGCAAAATCAGTCTGTTCTCTAACTTTGTATAAAATTCTTGAATGTAAAAATCAACGATATATGTCATACGAAAGCGTAACTTTCGAAATTTCGAGAACTTCACCTTGAATATTTATAAATCGACTCGTCAAGAGACAGTTTAATATTGTTGGATCCATATACTATAAGCCAAGGAAGCTATGATTGTAACAAATGCTTATTAATTGGAAAACTACAGATATTTAACCAGGAACGTTTACACATTTCGAACATTACAAACTTTAATGCATTAACTTCGGGTGTTAGTATTTCGTCCGAAAAAGATCTCATGTATGAATAATAGAGCTAGGTAGCATTTCTGTCAAGTGAAATGTATCTGTGTATCAACATAAAAGTACTTTGCGTCTCGTGAACTGTCAACAAAGTATTCAGTTCCAGACCGCATAGAGGGCTTATTATTGTTTGAAAGTTTATATATTAAAATATATTTGTGTTAAGAAATAAAACTTTGTGTATCAATCTTGTTGGCAAATGTCAAAAAACTGATATCCCCCAGTGGCACAGCAATACGCCCTTGGAGTTACACTTCTAAAAGCCGGGTTTAGATGCACGTGGTTAGACTTTGTGTAGCTTTATGCTTAATTACAAACAAACATAAATTTCATGCATATCAAAATTGAATTAATTTTTAAATCAAAATCACATTTTAACTCAGTTCAGGCAGTTTGAAATCGTAACAAGTAACATAAATTAGAAATTCATCTGGAATAAATTATAATACGTAACACAGTCCAGTTCATGGTCAATAGCAAGGTTTGTGCCAGATTGAAGACATATTAAGAAACGAAAGATGTTATCAATATAAAATTATAATGCCATATTTGGCTATGTTTACAGAATTAAATATAAATGTTCCAAACGATAACATTTCTCATTCCTATGAAATAAAAAGCAGTTTATTAACAGTTTCTTTAATGTTGATTTAAGAACTCAGATTGTGAATAATTTAATTTTTGGTGACAATTAAATTGCAGTTGAGGTTTGAAAAAGGAGTCATTGGCACCCGAAAATCCCCATAATGATACCATATTAACCGGAAGAGATATAAATCACATTGTATTAATGATTCTATGTGTGTGTACATTTGAGTGTATTGTAAAATTTAGTCTGTGATATTTGGTATCAGATTTAGCAACAAGGCCTGTGACTTGAAGTGTATCTAACAGAAATCAGCTCAAAGACATTCATTCACAATGGTGAGGGATTAGGTGGAATAGTTAAGGTTTAGACTGAAATTTGTAAACCAAAACAAATATTGCCATATATTCATAGAGATGTGAGATCTTTTGATTTGCACCACCTTTAAACAGCATCACATTATAATGGAACACTTGCTTATATGATACTGGAAAAAACGTTTTTTATTATGCAATATGCAGCCCCCAACTTCTTGAAATTTTTATCCTGAGTGCATATAGATTTACAATAGGAGTCACGATTTTCCCCTATCGCCTCCGTTTCCCGTCACGGAGAATTTTATTTTCCTTTCTTTTCAGGATGCAGAATGACGTCATGAAAATGTCACGCGCAGATCTAACACACTAGTGCTACGGGTAACCGGCTAGTCTTAATGATGTTCAAATTACACTTGGATTACTTTTAAACAGCGTTTAGATAGTGTTGAAATAACATCTGGATGATGTCAAACAGCGCTGAAGCCATGTTCGTTAGAGCCTAGAATTTCGTTTAATATCCCTTTGGCCGTGTTTAAATACTTTATGGATCATATATAAATACTTCTTAGGTAGTATTTAAATTTATACTATTAAATGTATAACCTAAACTCCGTAAGGATTTACTTCACTTTTAACATTGTCAGGTTTTACCAACCTCAGTCGGCCAGTAAATAAATATTTCAATGAGGACTGGCAAAGCAATTACCAAAAAACCAAAGAAGGGCAAACACTAGTTAGTCATGTCCTGAATATATGGCTACAAGCGTTCCTGCAGCTTCACTTCGATCATATTTTCTTTTACATAAAATAAAAATGAAAGTGTTCACAGAACTCAAAGTTCACCGTTAAACTTGGTTGGTTTGAAATATCCAGATCCTAATCATAGCACTTATGCCTGGAGATGGGAATAAGAATAAAAAAGAATAAAATGAGCTGGAGATTTATTTCTCACGTCCCCCTTTGTTTGTTGTTGTTTTTTGGCAAGCAAATAATAATTTATACTTTGCCAACACTATGTGAGTCTACACCATATAACGCTCATAACCAAGTTTAGTGATGCCAAAGAATCTGAACGTGAATTTCCTTTACACGTTCTTTCGCGTTAAACGAGCTTTTTCGGCACGAGTTGTGATACCATTAAATTATTCATCAAAGCATCATGTAATCTTTTGTTCGACTGCGTCATTATACAGTTTGACAATCTGATGAAGCAGCATGCATCTGTATCAAATAAGCGTGATCCCAAAGCGCGTATCACATGGAGCACCCCGCTAATGAAATCGACCACACGGTGCCAGCGGATACCAACGCTTATCACTGCGTTCTGTTTCATTAAGCCTCTTTATAATGATTAGAGACATTCAATGTTGAGCAATGCCAGTCGTTTACGTTCATTGCGGTTTCTGTTCTGCCTTCCTCCCTCTTTAGAAATCTGCCTCTTACCATTCCTTTGACGTTGTAACTTGTTCACTATAAATTAAGGCTGACATTTTATTGTTCTTCCATTTAAGATTTATCGCAGGGATGAGTTTTAGTCTACACAAATCTTTTTGATACGAGAAGAATTCACGCGTGATGCTGACAAGGCTTATCGCGGTTGTTGAGAGTTGATGCAGAAGGTAGACGTTAACAAAGATATTCACTGTTATGCAAAACAATTTTAGTGCATGACAAGTGACAATCCAGAACCTGTAAGTCTAGTTGTGAAATCACAGGAAACATTTAACATTTTATTATTTACGCTGATCCATTCTGGGTTCAAGTTAATGTTAAAATTCTGATGCAATTCACCACGTGCTTTCATTTCTAAAATATACATATTTGTTCAAGCAAGTTCGTTTTCCTGTTAGAAATTAGTACGATTGAAATCACTTTTGTGACTTTCAGAATGCACGTTTTAACTATACTTGTATTTTTCATTCTTTTCAGCAAACAACAAAAAGTAAATCATATATATGCTTTTATAAAATGAATGTATCTTTACATTTTTATGTAGTTGTGTTTGTTTGTTTGTTTGAATTTCGCACAAAGATACTCGAGGGCTATCTGTGCTAGCCGTCCCTACTTTTGCAGTGTAAGACTAGAGGGAAAGCAGCTAGTCATCACCACCCACCGCCAACTCTTGGGCTACTCTTTTACCAACGAATAGTGGAATTGATCGTAACATTATAACGTCCCCACGGCTGAAAGGGCGAGCATATTTGGCGCGACGGGGATGCGAACTCGCGACCCTCGGATTACGAGTCGAACGCCTTAACGCGCTTGGCCATGCCGGGCCACATGTAGTTGTGAAATTAAGTTATTGTGTCACAGACATAAGAAACAAATAATCAGTGATGTCGAGAAACCCACTTGTTGAGAAATTTATATGCAAAAACGGCTCGTTTGGGTTGAGAAAATATTTTACATAGAAGGTCGAAACGTTGTTCACTCTTCTATGTAAAATATTTTCTCAACCCAAACGAGCCGTTTTTGCATATAAATAAGAAACAAATAAAAAACTGTTCAATGATTAAATTTAAAATTAATCATCTCATTATATTTAGTTTTTTATTGAAACAATTTAAACTAAAGTGTTTTTTATGTTCTGTAGTAAAATTTTGTGACCTATTACACTATGTAACAAAATATTTACTTTTTCTTGTTCCTGAACAGAAAGTGTTATTTCCCAATTGCTTATGCCTAAAGTAAATGGAAAAGACCTATTTCTCTCTTGAAACTTTGATTTTGTGACCTGGGTAATGAAATTTTCAAATTTACCCATTTTCCAGAATATTCTAGGTAGATTCAGTGCTGAGTAGCTAATAGATAATTTTCTCAAACTTATAATAAGAATTTTCAAGAACTTTCCAGAATGTTGTAGAACTTATGAGAAGTTTCAAGAACCTTTTAGAATTTTCTAGAATTTTCCATAATAATATATATATATAGGGGCTCACCACTTCAATTTAGTTCTAGCTGCCTAAGTGAACACAGAGACCTATCTGATTTTATCAGAAATGGCACCAAGAAGCTGCAAGCATTCTCCAGACGCATTCTGCTATGTATGTGACAAATAGCGAGAAACTAATCTATGACAGCATCTGCTAAAACGTGTGAAGCTTACAAGGAATATTTCGGCATGCCTGTCGGGTATCAAGACAAACCCTGGGCATCTCATTTTACCTGTGAACACTGCAAGAAAACTCTAGAAGGTAAAAAGAACAATTTCTGCTTGCTTGAGTAGTAAGGTTTTATATTACACAAATTTTAGAGCTTTTAACATTTAAATATATTTTAATTTATTTTTTAAATTTCCAATAGTATAGAAGAAATATCACATATAAGATATTTTGCATGAACCTCTTACACATTAGTTATGGATGAAATAAATACATTCTTCATAATAACAATTTTATTTTGCTCTTTTGCAGAATGGTCCCGAGGGGAAAAGAGAGCCATGAAGTTTGTTATTCCAAAAATTTGACTTGAGCCCACTGACCACTCAAACAATTGATACTTTTGCATGGTGGACCCTTCCAAACGTCGGGCTGGCCAAAATGCATCTGCTATAATGCGTCTGGATCTTCCATCATCCACTGCCCTGAGCTCCCTGCACCGACTCCGCCAGAGAGAAACAGCCATCCTCAGAAAAGAGCAGCACATCAGAAGAGGAAGTAGACGTTGAAGATCCAGATTACAATTTCAGAGGTGCAGCTGGTGAGAGAAACCCATACTACCCAAACCAAAGAAACCTCAATGACTTGATCAGAGGTTCTTACAAAGTCGAATGCCAAGACTATATTTGGAGGCTGATACATAACAGTGATATATACATTACAGTCGCAAATCTCGAAAAACTACTCATTTCTAAACATTTTTGTTCATTTTTGTATATCTTTAGTATAAATACTTGTAAATCTTGATTCGTATGTTGTTTTATTCAGATCTTATGTAAATAAAAATGTGCAAATTTGCCCGTTTTTACATAGAAAATAGGTTAATTTCTAAATTTCATTATCCAGGTCGCAAAGGTAAAGTTTGACCATTTTCTGCACTTTTACAACATAAGCAATTAAGAAATAACATATACTATCCAGGAACAAAATTTGTGTTACAAAGTATTATTATTTGAAAATAACAAAACTGGAACCAATAAAAGGACGTCAGACTAAAGTTTCACTTACACCACTAAGCTCAAAACTATACCATATTTCTCTGTAGCTACATACGTTTGGTATGTAGTTTATTGTAGGAATTACTTTGACAAAAGTTAGCCACTTTATGTACATGCATGTGCGTTTTCTTAGACTTTTCTGTCTATGTGTGTGAGTATAGATATCTGTCAGTGGAATAACCTGCTTTAAAGTATTGGTACTGTTAATAACAGGTCGTAACAAGACTTTGCGGAATTTTTAAGTTCTTCAAAGAAAAACAAATTATTTATCGAGGTTTATATACTACGAAATGTACCCGCGTCTCGCAAAATTTGAAACAGAAGCCAGAAAGACAGACTGACAGTTGGAGATCTCCAACTTAAATAAAACATCTAATTATTTAGCATCTCTAGGGAATTCATTTTTCAGTTTTCTCCAGCCTCATCAACACTTACTGACCATAAAAAACCACGCAAATGTTTGAGTAATTAATGTAATTTATATACTTATATAAAATGTTTTAGTTTATGTATTTATCTCCTAGACTAGTATTCTACGTTTATCGTACCTGATGAGCACTGGCATTGGACGAAAGACTTAGGCAACACTGGATGTAACAGATATAGCTTAGTTGCGATGTTATAACTTCTTTGCTTTCACTCATGAGTTCTTAGAATATTTATATAGATATATACGAGGTATGATAAGAAAGTTCTAAGACTTTACTTTTATTTCGAAGAATAATGTATACACATCAGTATTATATACTATCCCTTCAAAGTAATCTCCCCCAGCTGATATATACTTGTTCCAATGTTCCTGCTATATTCAGAAGTAATACTGTAAGTCTTCAACTGTTATGCGACTATCTTCTGCTTTCACGTTATTATGGATGGTTGGAGTGTCATCAAATATCTTCCTTCTCAAGTTAATTTTGTTTTTTGAGAGCAGAAAAAAATCACACGGAGCGAGATCGGGAGAATAGGGGGTGTGGTATCACAGGAATGTTTTTTTTTCTGCCAAAAAAGGCGCGTTGTCATGATGAAAAAGCATGCAGAGTTTTTCAGTTAAATTGCCTAACGCTGTCTAGAAGAAATATCCAGTTCAACAGCAATTTCGTGGATAGTTAATTGTCGATCACTTCGAATTTTTTTCTTTCGCTTTACCGACCGTTCCATCAATGGACGATGTCTACGATCGCCCAGAACATGAGTCATCTTTAACCTATTCCCGGCCATTTTGGAAGCATTTTATCCACTGATAAACGACAGCCTTACTTAAACAGTCATTACAAAAGGCAGTTTGAGGATTTATGTTCCTACTTTACCATTTTTCACACAAATTTGATGCAAACATGTTGCTCTTCTTTTCTGTCCTTTTTTATTACGACAGGACAAGAGATACGTCTGTCACTGAACATGTTTCTCACAACACGGATATAAGGTCTGGTACCTGTAACAGAAGAAGTCTCAGAACTTTTTGATCAGACCTCGTACATAAGGTGTGGGTATCTATGTAGATGTATGTAAGAATTGGAAACTAGAATTTACTCCACTATATAAACGAACAAAGTGACCACACTGACAACGTTATAAAAGTGCAAAACTTAAAGCAAGAAAGTTGAGCTATTTAGTGAAATAAATATGTTAAAAATGCAGAACTTGTGGAAGTAGGACCAGTTTAGCTGAGGAACAGAAGAAAGAGCGTTAAATGTGCAAAAGTATTTTCGAATAAGAACTCCTATATATATGCAAGTATTTATGGTCTAAAACAGTAGAGATAAGAATTAAATCGTTTTAAAACAGACAATGGATGGCTTGACATAAATAGAAAGAAACACCACAGACAGATAGATAGGATATGAGTAAAACTATCAAGATGTTCGGCTTCATCTTCGAGAAAAGCTGTTTTGCTACACATAGTAAGCCTAACAAGTGAAATACACTTTCTAATCCGCTTATACTGAGTTTTCATTATTTCTCTAATCCTCTACAGAGTAGCTTTAATGCTACGGTAAGGATTAGCTTACATATTGATTATATGAATACACATTACCGGATTCTTTTTTCTTGCCATTGATATGTCGTTGTAAACTTTGAAAGGTAAAGAATACCTATTGGTTGATGTCTTTTACATAAGTGCATGATCAGTAACAAAACCTAGTTTTTCTCAACTATAATGTTTAGGTCTGTTTGGTCATCATGCAAAAACAAGCTCTTACTATTGCTGCTGCTGCTTTAGTTATCTTCACTCTGTCCGCCGCGGACGCTTTAGTGTTTATTAAAGTCCATAAAATTGCCGTTGATCCACATGGGAACAACAATCAATCATACGACTGTTACAAATGTATTTTATATCGTGACTTTGAATGACATCTAACTAGAAACATAAACATAAGATTAAAATAATTTTTATGTTGATTTGGAGATTAGTAAAGACTGGAAAAAACTTGGAATGTAACTTTGAACCAAACAAAACAGGTACAACTCATGTCTCATTTTCAATACTTCTTTAGTTATATTGCTTTTTTACGTGAGTTGAAACAAACTGTTTGGCACAGATAGCCTTGTTGGTTTTCGTCTTAAAGCTCAACACTCAACTAAACTTTCCAATGCAGGAAGTAGATCGATCAAATATCCTATACGGTGGCTTTTAAAGGAAACTGGTGTGCTGCTCAGAGCAAAATAAAACGCTTCAATATAAATTAAGAAATCAAGTGGACGTACAGAGTAATAGTTAACATTAACTATTCATTTTCAAAGAGATACTAGAAACAAGTTATAAATTTGATGCTTGAATCTTGGTAAGAAAATTAAAAACAGAGTTGAAATAGTACATAATTCAATCAACATTTTCGAGATCCTTTCAACACAAAATTTATGTATACTTCGGAGCATCATTACATGATCCAGACCCTAATAACAGATATCCTGAGATAGGTGGCTCAAGTATGTAGGTAAATGAAGAAATTTAAAGGAGTCTTAACATGTTAACGTCCATGTCAAGCAAGCGATTTACTATTTATTTGATAAATCACTGGGTTCATGTAGTTAGTCATGTATAATTAGATGAGCCTATATTTCATTTATGGTTGTTGTTTCTGTAACACTAATAATGTTGAGAGACATTACCTTAGAGATATGTCGAGACAACCTGGCAATCACCCATAAAAAAAATCCACATTTCGAGGTTTGTCTACAGTAAATATATTGGTGAAAGAATCCTAAACGTTGAGCATCAAGACAACAGTCAGATCGTCTGAAGAAATAATGTCCTGATGAATAGTCAATTGTGAAGAATAAAAACAGCTGCAACATAAATAGCAGCTTCTGTTTATAACTGAGCACAAAGCTACACAATGGGATATCTGTGCTCTATCTATCACGAGTATCAAAACAGGGTTTCTAGCAAGTCTGCAGACATACTGCTGTGCCACTAGGGGTCTAAATGGTAGAAAAGCGTTTTTAAGACTCCTTTAGAGTAAATTGATTAAATATAAAATTTATCTACCATTTGAGTTTTTGTGTGATCTGATATTAACAACACAACACACTAGGTAGCATATAGTGCAATGGAGGAAAGCTAAGTCACCGGCTACTGAAAAACAAAAAGTCTGCATAAAACAGGTTTCTTTATATAGATAGTTGAAGAAAATGAAAGAAAGTAAACGACTAAACTTTCTATTTTTAGTTAAAGACAGTTAGTGATGCGTTATTTAAGTGCACTTCAGTGTGTTTTTCCATACACTTATTGAAACTGATTATTAATAACAGAATAAAAAATAATAAAAATACTTATATCCTTTATCTTAGTATTTCTGTACACTTAATTAGGATTATTTAATAGTGTAAAACATAGGAACTAGTTACGCTCCATTCTTGGTCTCACGTTAAAAAAAGTAATTTAAATATGACTATTACAGGTTTAGTGTGTTAAAACATTCGAAAATAATCCAACCACAAATTAATGAAGAGTTAGGTAGACAAAAATGTGGTCTTGGTCACAACTTTAAATCTTGCAACTAATCTTCCATATCGCAGAAACGTTCTGAAGTGGTAAGTTTATAAGTTTCACGTCCATCATTTTAAGATCAAGGAATCATGCAACAAACTATGGGAGGGATATTCACACTCTAGCAGAAAACATAAAGCTGTAGTAACAACAAAAATGAGATGGTTGTTATGTCACATTACTAGTACATAGTACATTGAATGTATAACGTAGTATGTGTGATTTCAAAGGCGTCATGAAATCAAAATACTATTAATAACACCGAACACCTGTTCCGTAGTATAACAGTGAATATATGTTCTATAGTATAACAGTAAACACCTGTTCTATAGTATAACAGTAAACACCTGTTATATAGTATAACAGCAAACACCTGTTCCATAGTATAACAGTGACCAAATTAGGAAATCAGTGTATTCTTCGTGTGCCATTGCACTTTCAAACTTTAGATATAAATTAGACCAAACGTAATTTTATATTATGAAAAATATATTGTAAAAAAAAAGCTTAACTGGTTAACTTTTTATTAGAATGAGAGCAATAAACATATTCCATCAGCAGAATGAACCGTGACACTCTATCTCTCTTTTAAACTGTTCACTGGAATTTGATTAATCAGTATCTGAGTTATTTTGATAGCGAATTATTTCAAATAAAATGATTCACAAGTTTTTCAATTAAACTCCAAACTATAATCGATCACGCTTGACATTAAAACAGATAAGACAGTAAAGAGATTAAGAATTAGCAACAGTGTTTCACCCATTTTCTCTCTTCATTCAAAACTTGATAACTCGTTATGGCATTAGACTTAGAAAGATATTCAATAAAAATGTCTTTTACTTTCTCCCTCATATTACTGGATAATGTATATTAAGTAATCAGAAGTGTTAGCTCCTTAGCACTCAAGGAAGCAAACACTTTAAGTGAACTGTTTGTATTCTTTTCTATCGACAGATAAATCTCTTTAAGGGAGAAGGCATAATTCAAAGTCAGATAAAGCCTTTTTGGTTCATTGTTTTTCCCTTTTTACCTTTTGTGATCGTTTTTCAAAACGGGTAATCAATTCTGTATAGTTGAACATATAAAAACAGCTAATATCTTACAAACCTTGACAGAGAGAGAAAGGAAGACGAGACTTATTCATACCTATGGCTGATGTAGATGGGCAGGGTATGAGGATGGTGGTAAGTAATTAGTACTGAAGGACTTTAACCTATATACTTTGGCGGCAATACGAAAATGGTTCGAGCGACAAAATCATTTATCAATTTTCAAGCGAGAAGCAAGCTATATAGAGGAAACACAAGTAATGAAATGGACAAAAAACAAAAAAGAGGAAGAAATATAATACGGACCGTGCACAAGTTCAAATATATTTTCAACCGATGGCAAATTAATGATATAAATGTTCAGAAGAAAAGTAATGTTTTCATGAACATATTTAAAAATTTAAATATTGTAGGTGACAAACAAAATTATGGGAAGCTAACCAATTAAAAATACAAATTTGTACCTGAAATATTAAACTTGCAATACTAAGTAGAATAGAAAATATCCATGAGTTAAACAGTAATAGAATGGTTTCTCGCTGAGTCAGCGGTAAGTTTACGGACATATAACTCTAATATTCCGTGTTCGACTTCCTGAGATGGACAAAGTGCAGATAACCCATTTTGTAGCTTTGCACTAAAACAAATAACCGGATAACAATTCACCCTTACTGCTTAATCTGAAAGTTCTGGACGAAAGTACAAAGTGGCGTAATAAGTACAGATAACAGCGTCAATCGATACATTGATGACGATTTGTGTACGCAAATCGAAGCTTCTAAAGTCATAAACAAATGGATATAGTACACAGGAGTAAAGCTATTGGGGAAGAATAATAATCTTCGAAACAAAAGTTTATATTCACTACTCAGATTACTAGTAAGAAACAAAACAAAAACTATTCATTTCTGAATTTAAAATTCTCAAATATTTCAATTTCTCTCAAATTTAATTTTTTTCTTAAGATATTGTGATAAGTTATTATTAAAAAACTCCGGACTTAAATGACTTAAAAGTATTTTGACTGGCTGATGTTACGCCCCATGTTTACTTCTATATTTCATAACTAGATTCAATGCTTGTAGGGTGTCGATCCTAATCCATTTCTCGAGCAAACATATCTTATTTTGTGTATTATGTAATTTTATCTTGTTAATGATCTTAAGGTTTAATTTATGTATATGAATCAATAAGCGTTGTATATATACATAGTTCTATGGCTAACAGAATAACTTCTGATGTACACCGACTGACCAACGCATCTACACATTTGTAGTACATCATAATTGTTTACATACCAAAATAACTTGATCCTTTGGTTTGTCAGGCGATTGCTTCAGCCCTGAAACATAGCCTTGTAGTCATACCAGAGTTAATCGGTTGAACTATAAACATAAGCAAAAAAACTTCAAGTTTCAAAGAAGCAGGTTTATGAATCCTAATATAGCAAAAGCATCGTTATCAAACTATAATTATTTAACTGGTTGTTTAAAGACACATCTAGCCAAAGTCTACTGAAAGCTGCAATAAAAAAAAAGGGGAAGGATATGTATTTCCAGCAGGAAAAACATCCGCCAACTGATGATGGTGAACCGAGAAAAAAAAGACGATTGGACAGATTTGTAAAATATAAAGGATGAGAATTGATCGATTTCTGCAACAATGGTCGGGTCTCAGCTATTTCTTAATCAAATTATGTCAAAGAAATTACAAAAACTGTCGAATACTAGTCCAAGATCTGATTATCTAAATAAAATAGGGGCAGGAAAGCACGGATTAAGTAATGCTCAGAACTTTTGCAGCGAATGAGATGACGTCATATTTCCAGAGGCCACCATGACATGCAAATGTTGTCACGACAATAGAATTTGTCCAGAAAATATTTTTCTAGTTCTATGATGTGGAACCAGAGAGCGTTATGATGATATCATTATTGATGCATCAACAAGTGTCATTATGTCGTCAATGGCTAGAATTATGTCACAAGAAAAACTATAATTAAAAAAAAAACAAGTATTATAATACTGTTCCACATGTCTGTTTTATCACACACGACTTAAACAAGACAGATATTATAACTAATAATTTACTTTATATAATTTTGCAATTATCATTCACCTTATGTATAAACCCTTCAGTAATCCCCTAGTTTCTATATTTAATCCCACTTTTTTGCATTTTATCATACTTTTTATTTCTGTAAGTAACATCAAAAATTTAATTTAACATTGATTTTTACAGTTTTGCTTTATTAAAGCATTAAATACGATTTACAAAGGTGGACAATGTTATTAAGAATATTGTCTCTATAAACAGAGGATAATGAACTCATCGTATGGGGTTTTAACGTCTAGTGTAAGTATTTGCACTACAAGTTACAAATAAAACCGTTATTTTAAATTACAATCTTACTATTTCACCTGCTTGGCTTTATGCTATCATTAATTATGATTTTTATTGTTATTAACAAAATATTTGAATTTACATATGTTACTTTGCACTTTTAATATAAATAAGTTCTACAAAGGCAGATGGTGTTTCTGTAGGTGAATAGTGTTACTGAAGTCAAATGATGCTAATAGATATGTTGTGTTGCTAAGGTTCTATAGGTGGGTTGTCTTGTTAAACATAACATCACTTTTTAGTTTTCTTTTAGAAGTAAAATACTAAATAACTTTTAGATAGATGAACAATGTTACTAAGAGAGGTGTTTGTGTAGACGTATTGTGTGTGCTTATTTTTTATTATTTGTGTTTCTATGGGGTGATAGTGTTATTGACACATTTAACTCACTGTTGAAAATGTTTTACTATATCTAACGTTTTTTGATATATATTTAACAAGGTAGACAATTTTGTTTTAATTTTGCTCTCTATACTTAAGAATAACTTTTACAATTAAGACCCTGTAATAATAATTTAAGATAAAAGCTTATACTTTCATTATATTGTCTTTATTCTACCAACATAACGATGATTTTTTATTGTTCTTGACAAAATATGTTTTTCGTTTGTTTTTGAATTTGCGCTAGCCGTCCCTAATTTAGCAGTGTGAGACTAGAGGGAAAACAATTAGTCATCACCACCTACTTCCAACTCTTGGGATACTTTTTTACCAACAAAATAATAGGTTTGACCGCAACATTATAACGCCTCAGCGGTTGAAAGGGCGAAGAGCATGTTTAATGTGATGAAGATTCGAACCCGCGCCCCTTAGATTACGAGTCGAGTGCCCCTAAACACGTAGGCCCTTTAACTAATATACTTTTTACAGTGTTTCTATGGGTCAAAGACGTTTTTGTTACCATGATAGTGTTACATTAGGTAGCCATTGTTTCTATAGTTCTGTATGATTTTAACTCACCTCCTGTTCCATTTTCACAAGTCAACGAGTTAACTATTATGATATATATCAGTTTTTTGATCCACTATTGGAATAAGTCAATTATTATAACGAATAATTTATTTTGCATACTTTAATTATCCAGAAGAATATACTTAATTAATTCTGTATATACTTCAGCATACAGTTTCACTTTATAAATATATATTTACATATAAGGCATGCTATAATGTCTGGTATGAGTCATATTCTTATACTAATCCTCTGTGTGTGATCTCATTAATGTCATTTTGCTACAACTAGATATAATAAACGAACGACTTACTCTTTAAGTTTACTCTTATAGAATCTATTTAAAGTAGCAACACATACCATTCGCTTGATGTTCTGTGCAATTTAAACTCATAAAACTTTGAGATAAACCTCTGGCTGATGTCAAGATCACTGTTTATTAGGAAATCCAAATCGTGATGTGGTCACACATACACATAGTCGAGGATAACAGACCAAATTTTACATTTTCCGACGATTTCCATAGGTTTATAAGCCATTAGAGTTTAAATGTATCAAAGTATTAGTCAAAACGCTATATTAGTTATTAACGTCACATCATTTATCAAGGTATTTACCTTTAGATATGGTATTCCCAGTCGATCCACGAACTCAGGTAACGGACGATAGGTCTCAACCAACTTATTGTTATACGTTTGAATATTTTGGAAACTTAAGAAAGCCGTCCTATGCTCCATTTTTTCTTTTCACTGACAGAAATAGCAATGGAGTGACAATATGTAAACAATATAAACAAACGTAACATCAAAAATATATTAAACTAATAAGGAGAAAGACTAGTGTATTTCTGTGTTGAAAGACACCAGGATTTGTTCCTAAGTATTCTGGATAGAGTTATTGATGGTATTTCTACTCCTCTGGGGAATAGCATGGCCTGGCAATTAGGGTCGACTCGCAATCTGAGGTTGCGGGTTTGATTCCCGTTCACAAACAAGCTTGTTCTTTCAGCCGTAGTGTCGTTATAATGTGCTTGTTGTTAAGCATAAAGCTACAAATGGACTATTTTTGCTGTGTCCACCACAAGTACTGAAATCCAAGGTTTAGGTTTATAAATATTGAGACTCACAGGTATGTCACTTGGAGGTCTGTTATAATGTAAAGTTTAATCCCACTATTTGTTGGTAAAGAGCAGCCTAAGAGTTTGCAGTGGGTGGTATGGACTATTTGTTTTCCCTGTAGTCTATCATTTCGTAATTAGGGACAGCTAGTGCAGATAGCCCTCGAGCAGCTTTGCGCGAAATTTAAAAACAAATAAACTACTGATTTTAGGATGTCGGACCATTAACATCACAGAAAATAATTTCCTGAGACCTCCCTGAAGTTGAAAACAGATTAGCAATTTAAATGTAGAATAATAAAAAGAAGGTTGTAATCAGTACCTGGTACCAAATGTGTATTAGGTCATCGCCACAATCATATTGTGAATATTTTATCACAAAATTGTAAAAAATTATATTAAAAGTTATTACTAACACTAACCAATTTCTTACTGCAACTAACTTTAAAGTATGAGATGCGTTATTACTTACACAATTAATTTAATAAAAAACAACAACACTTGTTTGTTTTGAAATAAGATCGAAGAGTACGACAGTTATCCATCTTGACAAACACTGTCACCTGATCCAAATGTGATTGCTTTGTTTAGTTTAGTTGTTGTTAAGCAACACAATGGGCTATCTGTGATCTGCTCACAACAAGTACTGAAACACGAATTTTATCGTCATAAGCTTGAACCACTGTAATCATTTGCTGATATTTCTCCACTATAATTCTACTATAATTTACATACATCCTGTGTGACAAAGGTTACACTTGAAGTAAAAAGTGGTTCAACCTATCATTAGGTGTAAGTCCTAATAATGGGCCAGTGCGTGTTTGTTGAAAAGTAAAAATTATCAAGTACCCTGATTTACATATCAATCTATTTACTTTTATTTTATTTGATGGTAACCTATTACACATATTGTAGCAATAATTACGGTTAAAACATGTATTTATTTCAACAGATAACACGTGTTGATGCTGGCTTAGTTTAAAATAACATGTTTTAACATAACAGTAACCGAATACGTAGTTTTATTTTATTCAGGGTTTCTAATTTTGTTCAGCAGCAAGTTGTCAATATAATTTACTATTAGGCACACTTAGCTACTTTATTTAAAATAAAAAACAAAAACGACACTTTTGGTACATTCAAAGGCAAAATCTTTATTAGAAATTTCAACCGACAAGTTTTGATAACACCCCTCATGGTGGTAATCGTGTCATCGAAATTAATCGCCTAAACTTTATAACAAAGTTCTTTATATTTCATTGTACAAAAAAAAAGTCGATTATGTTTCTTATATTTAAATATTTTGACAACTTTATAAATATCAACAGTATCACCCAGACTAACACTGTGGCTACCTTAGAAGTATTATGTAATCAGCAGTATCACCCAGACTGACAGTGTGGCCACTTTAAACGTATCCAGCAATCAGTAAGCTTCACATCGACTGACACTATGATCACTTTAGAAGTATCCTACCATGAGTGTCACCCTGACTAACACTGTTGCCACTTTACAATTATGAGTTACCTTTCGCTCGGTAAGCGAAGTTTAGGAGTAACATACAGAAATCATATGCATAACAGATATAATCGTACACTTTTACCCGTAAACAGAAATAATGTTTACAGCTTCCTGTAAGTTGAGTCAAACAGACTGTAGTATTTTTGTTGTTGCTGTTAAGCACAAAGCTATTTATGCTGCGCCTACCTTGAGACTTACCACTGAACCACTGGGTGGGGACATTCAACTAAAATATTCAAACCACCTAAAACGTGACTCAACAGATTCCAAAGTTCAGCAGGGAATCATATATTAAGAGTTATTTGCTATGGTACAGAGACATATACATTTTTCTATAAACCCTATATAAATGTTGTTCTTATATTTCCTTGTTTTAGTGGCTTTTTAATAAATAATCTTAACTATTACTTTTTTCTTTATAAAATTAATTATATGAAATGTATTTCTTCATAAATGAAAATTACACAAAAATATTTTGTTTTGTTAATTGGACATGATGAATAGATAAAATATTGAAAATATTCTTGTGCAAAAAAATAGTTTTCTTGCTCAGAAGTTTGCTGGATTTTGTATAAGATAGGAAAATAGGCTTAACCCTCATTCACTGGTAGAACACTAATCGATTTTAAATTATTTTTGTTAATTCTAAACCTACCTCTAAAATTATAACATAAACATGCTTCTAAACAACAAAATGTCAAGCATAGGTTTTATTTCAAAACAAGTTTCAGCTCACACTTTATTAGTGTTTTACACGTGATAACTAACAGACAATTCTCTATGTGGTTCGAGACTAACAATCTCACCTGTTCACGTTTTTTTCAAATAAAAACTTTGAAGAAGACATATTATAAGCTACTACTTACGCTTCTGATGCTGTATGTCACTTCAGTCGCGAAGTCGACACATGTGCATCCTATCAACGCCGTTTACCAGTAAAAACAAACGGTTTCTATTTATACTTTGTAATTCCAACATTTTATGACACTCGCCTACTTACTGCAGCCATTTGTAACCACAAGTAAGTTGCGTTAACAGAATTCGTGTATTTATAAACATTTTATCAAGTTTTTTTAGCAGTTTCGGTTTTAGACAGATGTACTATTATTTTAGCTTCGTCAACTAGAGAATTTTAATTAAAAAAAAAAACAAAGTACTTTTGTGATCTTTTGGAACTCGACTCGTTCGTAAATCAAACTAAGGTCAGTATAAGTTAATATAATTTTCCTTGAATGCGATACATAATCAGGACTGTTTATCGATTCAATAAAAAGTGGCGTTTATGTAAGGTTTTGTTAGTGTTACTTCATATATTTTAGTTTATTCCATAAAGACTGTTTTTCTATACAAATTACTGTAAAATTTACTTTTGTAGTGTCACAAGTTAAAGCTATTATGACATCATTCACATAATTAAAATAAACAGAGAAAAAAAGATTTTATTACTAAGAATTGAATAAATCCACTTTTAGTTTAAGGAAAACTAGCCTCTCTTTCTTAAAATCATGAGGCAAAAAAATGCACTTTCAGTTTTATACATTGCCTCAATTTTACTTTACTTCAACTTGTTAGATTTAACCACATTTGGAGTAAAACAGTGTTAATGGTAAAATTCATCATCAGTCCAATGTAGTAAAACCATGTGTTGATTTTCAAGTTGAAAAAATAGCTGACTTGGTCACTATCATGGCCAATTTGATACTCTAAAAAGATTTAAAAGCTTAATTAATTCGTGGCAACATGTTTAGCAATTTGTAAGAATTAACATCAATTTTCAAAGTTTAATAAATCAGTTTATTAATAAATATTTATAATTTGTTTCTCTTAGATTAATAAGGTGTACTGGAGAAGAAACATATCATTTAGGTAAGGTGTGTTTGACTTCATTGAATACTACGTAATTTTAAAATGATACACTATAGGGAATGCAGTTACTCAACACGAACTACTGCTACCTCTTGGGCAACTCTTGTTAGAAGCCAGAAAAAACAGTGGGACTTAACCCGCACTCTTATAACACACCCACGCGATGTTTTGTAAGGAGGGAGGGGGTAACGAGACGTGAATTACTGAATATCACCCTCAAAGTTCGACATGTTAAATATTTGGACACATCCGACATTCGGGTCAATTAGGTAAAGTTAAATAAAAATCTAAATCTTGCAGATGCATACGACAGAATTCGACGTCGACTAGTTATAGACAGAAAAAGTATGTTTGTATTACACCAGCCGAGGGAACTCGAACCTCGGATTTTAGAGTTGTAAGTTTGTAACTTTCTACTGACCTACCAAGGGACAAAGCACGTGTAGTCATTCTCTTGCCGAGTGAAATCTTATTTCAGAAGACACTTAAATTTTGCAATTAAACTATACGTTATGTTAAAATAATGTAAAATAGATGTCTTACACGTAGTCCTTATGTTGAAGACAAACAGTTGTCATGTCTTTACCAACATGTAGTAAGTACTTATTCATGTGTTGCTGCAGGCAGTCATTAACTGTAAGCTTCTTTGGTTAAGCATCTGAAACTGTCAAGCTAACATTCTCTTTATGAATTACTAGCGTTTTAAAAACGCTATTTGTGGTACTTGTTTTTGCATGTTAAAGTTTTCTTAAAGCTACTCGAGAGCTACTTGTGCTAGTCATTCTTAATTGTCATGCGATAAACTATGGGAAATTCCGTTGTCCGTGGATTTGGACTACTTCTACCTATGAACTTGTACTAATACAGCCGAAACCTGCTAATAAACATGGCTGGTGTAAGTGATACTGTTGTACTAACAAGCGCAATAATAAGGTGTCACGTTTTCATCAAGTTCCTAAACTTCCGTAAACCCCAAGCAAAAAGAAAATAGAAAAACAAGAAATTGGTAACATAAGTGATGAACGGCGCATGCTATGAAGACATTCATGTTTGTAATTTATGTGAGGAAAAGTTTTCACTGATTGTTACTAAGTGAAATAACTAACTCATTTATGAGTGAAAAATCCTCGAGATTACCTTATAGAGCGGCAGTGCTAAAAATGTTTTATGTCCTCCTTCCGTCCACCAGATCTATAAATCTTGAGTACGGAAAACGATTGTTCAAACTATTATTACTTTACAACTTGTCGAATTGTTCAAACTATTATTACTTTACAACTTGTTGAATTGTTCAAACTATTATTACTTTACAACTTGTTGAATTGTTCAAACTATTATTACTTTACAACTTGTTGAATTGTTCAAACTATTATTACTTTACAACTTGTTGAATTGTTCAAACTATTATTACTTTACAACTTGTTAAAATGCTTATATACAACATTACTTAATCTCGCTTCGCTTGTAACCTCATCACTGAAAAAGATAGATGAGTAGGTAGGTTATCGACGTTTATTCGTCGCGAGCTGAAACGCACCCTGACCTTCCCGATGCCACTCTGGAAACATAAAACAGTAACTGGAATCACATTTATTATCCCATTTTACGGATATTATTGCATAAATGTGTTTTTAACCAATAGATGTAATCAAGCAGACATAGTTCTTTGACATACCGTAAAGATATATCGAAGGTGGAGTTCCACTTTAATATTTGTTTTTAATTATTTTTAATCGGTTTATTCATCGTTATTCTAACATATAGAATCTTCTTTTTTTACTATGATGATCTCAGTCGTTTGATTTTAATATTTATGAATTAAAATACTTAATTTTTGAGATTTTCATATCATTAATCTTTCTTATTTAAATATCCTAAGTCATTTATTCTAAATCCTTAATCTTTCTAAACTGAAAAAAACTTAATCTTTATATATTTAATTAATCTTCAATTGATGTTCTTAATCTCTCGTAATGCACTGAGTTAATGTCTTCACTCACTTTAATTATCATGTCCTTATTCTTTTTCTTATTTTCAAGTCCTTCCCCGTCACACCAAACATGCTCATCCTTTCAGCCGTGTGGGCGTTATAATGTGACGATCAAATGTACAAAGTAGCCAGTTTTCACAAAATATCCGTCTGCACTCTTCTAGAACAAGCGTTTCACTGATAAGAAAACACTCTACTTTTAATATCTTTTCACAATACCAGAGTAGCCAGTAAGAAGATTTAATAAAGCAGGAACTTGGCTGTCAGAAAAATATTAGAAACAGCCACTGAATTGAGAATAGTAGTTTTCGTAAAAACATTCGCAAGATGATAATATACAAAGCTCATGCACTGTTATCAAATGTAGGTAAAGTATGTATAGAGGTTAAGACTGATAGATGGTGTATCTCCACCGCAATATGGGTCCTACTTCAGCAGTCGACTACCTCCAAAACCTAGGATACATTTTATATTCCATATTATAGCCTGTGCCCTGGAGTTCCTTTTAATTTGTGCAACGTTTTATATTTTTATTTGGGCTTGTTTTTATTTATGAGAAAGACCCGGCATGACCAAGTTGTTAGGGTACTCGACTCGCAATCTGAAGGTTGGGATCAAATCCCAGTCCCACCAAACATCCTCCTCCTTTCAGCCTTGAGGGCGTTGGTATGAATACGGCCAATCCCACTATTCAGTGGTAAAAGAGTAGCCCAAAGGTTTGTGGTGGGTGGTGATAACTAGTTGCATTTCCTCCAGTCTTACGCTGCTAAAATAAGGACAGCAAGCGCAGATATTCCTCGTGTAGTTTTGTGCGAAATTCAAAAAACAAACAAACTTTATTAGATGGTGTATTCCCACTCTAGTGTGAGCTGTATTTCTTCAGTCACCTCCAAAACCAAAGGTACATTATATATATAACATTGGAACCTGTACTCTGGAAATTCTTTTGATTTGTGCAGCGTTTTCTACTTTTGTTTATTAGAAAAATATCATTAGTTAAAGGTTTCGATTTGCTGTTTTTAGTTCTTTCTTTTTATTTTGTTTTATTTTGCTTGTCTGTTGGCCATTAATCTTCTCTCTAGATATAAATATATATGCATAACACCCCTCCTCTGATGATTGAAACCTCCAGCGATGTTAATACTTTAACATGAAAAAAAATAATCTGTCAATATCTTACTGAAATTTATATTGGACATAATCAATAAAATTAACCAATTTTAAGTAAAAAAGATACAATTAGATAATCATAATTCATATTCAGTATATTTTGCTTCTTTGTGCCCACTGTACTGTGCCCACCACTAATATTATATCCGGTTTTTAGCATTATAATTCGACAGACTTATTGCTGAGCTACTGAGTTTTTGCAACCTATTCTAGAGTACGTTTTAATATGAGTAAATACTTTAGAATGAGTCAATCGTTACTGTTTTAGTTGGGTGTTTAATATTACAGTATTATTCATTGTATATATAATCGAAACGGGAAAAACTAGGACCGAAAAATAGTAATCTCTTTGTAAAAAAAAACAACAAACAACAAATAACAAATTCTAAGCCTCTAACACAGGACTGTCATAATTTCATAATTTTAAATACCAATTAAATTTTTATTTCACCTTTTTATTGTAGCACGCGTACTTAAGAGAATTATTTTAAGCAATGAAAATAACTATAGAAATATTAAATAAAATAAGCGTAAATTGCGAATATTATGAGATTATCCCTCTTATGTCTAAAATAAACTTTATTAAGGTGCATTCACGTGTTGATAGGCTATATTGCAATATGCTGTCATTAAATTAATAAGAAATAAGACACCAGCATAATGTTTATACAACTATAGACAGCCATGCTCACAAACGTCTCATGACAAATGTGTTTTTTCAAACATTTAGCTGTTAACTAAAACTATAGACAGTCATGCTTAAAACGTCTCATGACAAATGTGTTTTTTCAAATATTTAGCTGTTAACTAAAACTATAGACAGTCATGCTCACAAACGTCTCATGACAAATGTGTTTTATCAAACATTTAGCTGTTAACTAAGACCACTCCATACTACAGATTGAATCAACATTTTATTTTCCAGTAGAAGTGTATGAAAACTATGAAGAAGGTGCGTGAAACCAGCACTTTTTATGAAAGTCACGTTGAGCAACTCAGGATGTGTTCTTGGCGGGATGAACGACAATCCAGTAGAGATCTTGCCAATGACCTAATTGCAAGTATAATTACTATCTCCAGAATAGTAATATACATGTTAGCAATAGTTGCTCAAAAACTAGTGCTTAAAAGAGATAACCAATGGAAAAAATATGAAATATCCTCCAGACTTCAAACAAGCAAAACCGGACGAAGGCGCACTTTAATGATCCTAAATTCAAATTGTTTAATAAAAATAAACGATAGTTTGTTCGATGGTATGGAGAAGAATGATGTCATGGCCAACATATAAATATATAGTGAAACATACTAGAGGACCAAAGAGGGTAAGCTGGTTCACAGCCAACGATATTGGATGCTTATACAAATCTGATGTCACCGAGACTGCATTCAGATTCGTAACTATCATGACATTCCCTCAAGAGTAAGATCTGTTGAGCTGGAAGTCAACTACCAAGCATGTGGCGAAACAATGAAAAACTCGCAATTATGATTTTGCTTTCACAAAGTCCAAATATAAATATCTTTGGTATTATATAAATTTATATAGAAACTGAGAAATTTAGATGGCAACCAAACTAATTGGCTGAATGCTAGAGAGTTAAAACAGGCTATTATGAAACAATATTTTACAGTCATACATTGATAAATCTATGGTAGCATGATAAAAAGGTGTAACTGTTTAAAGCAAATACAAACTCTTAGTGCATTGTACAACGTATTCGTTTGTAACATTGCATGCTACTAATAATACATTGCTAATTCAGTTGTAGTTGTTTCTAAATCCTGTATGTATATCGTCCGTACATTTTCGTGTTTATTTCCAATATTATATATTTGAGCCTCAGTAAAATAAAATATCAATATTCTTAGATGTTAATTTTTAATTATTGTAGTTTTTTTCATTGTATGATAGAAAACCTAAACACTAGAAACAAAAAATAGGAGCTACTATGAAAGAACGTGTGTCTGTGGAAGTCGTTTTACTGGTAAAAACTTACATTTCTTAACAATCTCACCCCCCGCTAGTACAGCGGTATGTCTCCGGATTTACAACGCTAAAATCAGGGGTTCGATTCCCCTCGGTGGGCTGAGCAGATAGCCTTTGTGGCTTTGCTAAAAGAAAAACACACAATTAACAATCTGACAACGAAAGTATCCACGAGAGATCAATTAGAATATTTACTAGACGTAATAATAATAAGTAAAAAGCATTACAAACAAGTCGTTTTGAGAGAATTTCCTTTTCCTTATAAGCCTAACATGCGTGCTTTTTGTGCATTTCTATATGTATACAGCCTTAGACACCAACAGTAAAGGTTTTAAAGTGTTTTTGAACTGAATCTGTACTGTTTAAGGTGTTGTTTGGGCGAAAATCCTACTAGAATGTTGTGCAATTCCTTGCGATCACTATTATGAATCACTCTCCTGGTTCTTGATAATCAAGATTGCATTTTCTGTAAATAATTTCATTATTCTCATTATTACACATAAAAGGTTACTGAAAAGCTATTGTAAGCCTATACGTGTTCGTTGTGTCTGATTTACAAATGTGTATCACGATGGCTCAGCAGTAATATTGAAAGCTTACAACGCTAAAATTCGTGGTTCAATACCTACGATTGGCTCAACACAGCAAACACAATCAAAAGTACTGTAAAAGAGTAAAACAAATACATTTTCACCTTAGAACGTGCCAAAAAGTGTTGTATGATACAATGACGTAAGTTTTAAATAGATGGCAAGCAGTTTGTACATTCGTAGGTTATATAACCATCATGTACGGTTTGCGTCAAATGTTCCTTAAAATAACTTTAAAAACCCGCCATGCGTCTAGAACTAATGGGTGAAAAAAAGGAAAGTACTAAAGTAGTTTTGATAAACTGAACTTTGTTTATAAACAAAATAAAAATATTTGTTTGTAAAATTTGTTTGTTTTGAATTTCGCGTAAAGCTACACGAGAGCTATCTGTGTTACCCGCCCTAAATTAGCAATGTAAGACTAGAAGGAAAGCAGCTAGTCATCACCACCCATCGCCAACTCTTGGGCTACTCTTTTATCAACGAATAGTGGAATTGACTGTAACATTATAATGCCCCCACGGCTGAAAGGGCGAGCATGTTTTGGTGTGAGGGAGATTCGAGTCCGCGACCCTCAATTTACTAATCGAGCGCCCTAACCTCCTGGTCATGCGGGGCCAAATAAGTAAAAATGAAATGTAAATTATCTGGTTTAAGATGATACGTGACACAACACGCATGAAAATGAAATTTTCCTGTGACAACATATTTGCTGTTGACGTCATTCACGTGCATATGTGACTATGATAAAAGCATTGCTGACCTCATTAGTCAATTACATTAATCTACCAGTCATTTAGGCCCGGCATGGCCAATCGGGTTAAGGCGTGCGACTCGTATTCTGAGGGTCGCTGGTTCGCATCCCCGTCGCGCCATGCTCACCCTTTCAGCCATGGGGGCGTTATAATGTGACGGTCAATCCCACTATTCGTTGGTAAAAGAGTAGCCCAAGAGTTTACGGTGGGTGGTGATGACTAGCTGCCTTCCTTCTAGTCTTAAACTGCTAAATTATGGACGGCTAGCACAGATACCCCTCGAGTAGCTTTGTGCGAAATTCAAAAAACAAACATTTCCAGTTATTTTATACTATCTTTACACAATATCTTCCTAATTTAACAAATATGCTCTATGTCGTTGACTTCCACATTTTGTGTCTGTCGTTGAACACGAGCTCTATTAAATTGCAAGTTCATACTGTCTTCAATCGCTCCTTGAAGTAGACCACAGCAAACAGTTTTATCTTTTATTTCCCCAAAACATTTGCATGTAGTTTTATCACCAACGGAGTATACACCCTGATCCCAAGCTCTGTATCAGTAATGTTGTTCCTACTATGATCCCTCAATCCCCGAGGCAAAGTTCTTGTGGATTATCTTCGACCACAAACTCAGTTTCATTCCTCAAATCAAACAGTTACGTGTCAAGTGTATAAGAGCATCAAATATTCCCCGTGTCCTCTCTTCCTTGGGGAGTAGATCAATGTTATCTGTTTAAAATATATTGTGCCCTCATTTGCTCCAAATTTGACTCTGGGTCTCTAGTCTATGATTTCTTCCAAAACTCGGCCTTGAAAATGCTGGACCACGTTCACCATCTGGGGCTTTGTTCTGCACGGGAGCTTTCCACATTTCTCCAGTCCAAAGTTTTCACACTGAGTCACACGAGCCTCTGTTTAACCACCACCACTTGCAACATTCCTTGATGTATGCTTCTAAATTTCTATACTACCACAGCACCCCAAATGAGGTTGTGTCGTCCTTTTTTAGTGGGCTATGCTCTTTGGGAATAGATGATTTAACATTCTTCCTTTTGGCCTTCATATCCAGGCGCAGCTTGCTGAGTTGGATGTGTCATTGGATTACATTGCTGTTTCCACTGATAAGCCCATCCCGACATGATTTATTATCATCCCTGGCTGTGATCTTTCCTTGAATCATCTAAAGGAGGCAGATACTCCCGATTGGAGGTACTGTCTTCTATTTATCGAACATTTTTAAATCAATCTTCTATTTCTGTTTAAACAGATGGTTCACAATCATGTGATACATTTAGCTCTGCTAGTGGTTGCTCACAGGATCCCATCTATAGTTTCTGTGTTCACTACCAAATTGTATGCCAGTTTCCTTTCCCTGGATCATGTAGAAGGTATGTTGTATACCAATTGTGTTATTTACATTGACTCTCTTAGCTCTCTACTTAAGGTTAGTTATCCCTTTTATTTCATGAATATTCATTAAGGCTGGCCCATTTTTTGCTATCTTACATTAGTATTTAGTTTTTATGCATATCTGACCACGTCGATATTCGCGAGAACAAGTTCGCTAACACATCGGCTAAATCTGTCTACTATGTTACAGTGACAGCCGTGCTTATCCCATATATAAACTATGGTACTGTATTGAATATTTGGTTTAATGCCACTTGGCAGTCGACTTAGAGAGAGCAACACTCTAACAGGCTTTTCCAGATTAAACATTCTGTTGCTTTTTGGACTTTTTGTTTTTGTAAAGATCGGAAAAAGGAAGTTGTCCTGGCTAAGCTATGCATTGGTCACAAATGTTTTAACCCATTGGTTTCTTTTATGTGGGACTAATCCACCAATGTATGGTTCTTGTGACACTCATATTACAGTAACCCACATTATACAGTTGTGCGGTCATTACGACTCTGAACTACGGTACAATTTTAAACACGTCTTTTCCACGAGTTTACCACTGATATTGGACAATGTCATTGACGATGGGACATTTACCAACTTATTTGTTTTTAATTTTTTACAGTCCATTGGCGTTGTAAATTCTATTTAGTTCTTTTTACCTGCTTTTGGAATTTTAGTTGGTTTTAACTTGATTTATTTTTATCCTGTATCATATTTTACTTTTGTATTTTTACACTTTGTCTGGTGCATATAGTCTCATTACTTTACGCCATAAACCACCAATCAATCGAAAATTTTACATATAAGTGGGAGATTGTTTTATTAGCATTGACTATTGTACCGATCAGCTTATAATTAGCACCGAGTATTGTACTGCTAGGCTTATTATTAACATTGATTTTTGCATTGTTAGGTCTCTCAGCAACAACGTGTGTTTTATTGTTAGGCTTTTTATTAACATTGAGTCTAGCACTATTAAGTCTTGAATGAATCTTTTATTGTTAGGCTTAACATTAGTGTGAAGTATTTTACTGTTAGACTTTTCATTAGCATCAAGTCTTATATTGCCTCGATTATTATTATTAGCGTTGAGTCTCTTATTGTTATCCTCAATAGTAGCGTCAAGTTTTTATGTTGCACAACATAACATCTAGAAGAAACCCTGTGTAGCTCAGCAGTCACAACTACCATATGATTGGGTCAGAAACGAAGAATAAAAGTTTTACAATCAAAAGTTGGTATGGTTTATTTAAGAACTTTTTCATTCTCTCTTTCTTTCTCTATTTTTATTTTTGCACAGTATCCAATATGGTGCTGATTTACTTCGTTTTTTCTAGCACAGAAGATCTGGCTGATATAAGCCGTTCTTCAAACAAATAATAACAATTCGTTTTAGTGATAAATTAAGAGTTTAAACGATTTGAAAACAATACATAAAATAGAACTAACAGAAGTACTATTATCGGTGTAGATTTTATCGATTTAAAACACTATTTATTAATACTATTTATTCATCTTAATTCACAGTTCCCGCACTCTGAATAGTTCACGTTTCCTTGTCGCAAAAATGCGTTCTACACTTTGGGGCTTCAAATACACAGTACAAGTAACGTTCAAATCCCACTATTCGATCAGATGTTAGTCGTCCTGGAACTAGAGGTGGTTGCTGTTGACTATCATTTGAAAATTAGAGACGGCTATACGCATTTCAGTGTTGGTCCTAGTAGTTCACTTGCAAACTTAAGAGCTAATAACGCTAAAACTGCAGTTTTAGCTAATAACGCAGTGTACTAATCCATTGTGACGTTTTGCGCTTAAACAATTGCTTAAGTGGTTTGCGGGAAAGAAATAATTTCGGAATGAAAAGATGGAAAATATGCTTAAAAATAGATTTTCAGAATTTCTACCCGTGCCTAAATAAACACCAATCGCTTAAAGATCATTGGTCTCTACGTCTCAACTAGTAAGACTTTAACATTGGTTGACATCACAGGTTTCATACACTTCAACTTTACCATTAAATATTTCACGAGTTTCCGAATTCTGCGAGAACAGTTTTTGAAGGTTCGTAGATGAATCACACAAAAAAACAAAAATCATGCAACTGTTATGAATAAAAACACCCAAAAACCATTTTCTCCTCAAACAACAATAACAATTTTCATAATAGTGAATTGATTTCTTCTATCAATAGTCGTAGATACATCGAGAACTAATTAATGTAATACATTTCATTTTCAATTCGAAAATCGAAGAAATATCTCATTCAAGACAGGAAGTAAATGAAAAATAGAACTTGTACGAAATCATATGCATATGTATAAATAATATTGATATGTAGGATTTTTCATAATAGTGCTTCCTATAGCACAAGTCAGTCATTCTACATCGTCAGACAGGTTTCATGCACACCAGATTACTTTTTTAGGTAGAAAGACAGTAGTCTCATCGACCAAAGAGTAGCTAGATTATTTTAGGCTACGGATTAATAGATAATAATAATAAAACAAAAATGACATCACACTTTCCTGATAACAGCTGTGATATAAAAAGAAATGTTCGACAGAAGCTAGTGCTGTTAAGTAATGAGGACCTAGCACAGAATAATGTATTACTTTCTCTTTATCGAAAATATTGATATAGACAATTGGATGGAAATGGTGAGGCATTGTTTCCAACGTGAGTTTAACTAAGAACATAACACATGTAAAAAACTACAACAGAAATTATCAAAAAGAACCAGAAACGACTAATAATTAAATGTAAATGTGTGAATTGAAGATACTTTACACAATATCTGGAAAATACCAATATTTACTTTTTTGACAAGAAGCCGTGGTAAAACAACAGTAAACAGTATAATCAAGAAGGATATTCCATTTGCAAACGAGGTTAAACACCGTAAAGGTTCACCAATATAAGGCTTCCAAACATACCGCCCGTTCAACTGTAGCATACATTAAGCAATTCCATAAAAAAAAAAGAACATACCTATCAACTCGCTGGACGCAGCGCTTATGAATTCTGAGCGATCGTACTTTATAAACGACCACTAGGAAACTGTGGTCCTCAAACATTCGATATATAATAGAAGGTGCGCATGAGAGAGCAGTGTGTTTTATTTAGACATGACACTTTTACGGTGAATCCTTTTTCAATGGAAACAAGATACACAGTCGTCACATATAACATCATCAGATGTGGTGATATGGGCTGTAACAACGTTTCTAAGGCTATAGAATAATTTTCACATAATACACTCATCCTCTATACATTACCCAATGTGTGTTTTTATTCAGATGTAAACAAACACCTTTGTACCAATACCTTTCCTTCTTTGAACATATTAAAATTTGAGATCAGGGATCGTATTCTGTAATAGTCATTTGCCTTCTTTTTTCATTTTAGGCGAAATATTAAATTGATAGATTGGAGACAAAGTAAATAGTCAACACTACCTACCGCCAGGTTTGGGCTTCTCTTTCGATAGAGAACAGTTGAATTTGACTGTCACTTTTAGAAAATACCTACAGACAAATGTACAAAGCGTTTATTTGAGGAAGAAGGGGACATTAACAAGTCCCAAGCCACAGAATCTCAAATCCACAGTTCGACACGTCAACCACTAAGTCGCGATTGAACTAGGTAATTTTCTACTACAGTTACCTTACATCACAACAGGTACAAGAAAAATACACAACCATAGAAAAACAAATAAGTAGAAAGTAATAAATGTATAAGAACGTTAAACTGGTGCTCCATCCTTGCCAGTCTATTTACAGTTGCTTTTGCACACTAACCATTCTACTCACTTAAAGTTATTGCTCAATTATGGTTAATCCACTTTCTGTAACAAGTGTTTTACTCATTATATTAAGATGTTGTTGTTTCCTCTGTGTTGATTCTAGTAAGTTGTTGTTTTACTCCGTTCATTATAGTAGACTGTAGTTGTTGCTTTATTCTTTTTGGTCTACTAACTTTTACCTCGCAAATTTTCTCACTTTGGCATGCTAATAAGTTAATTTTTCAACTTATAACTTGTATTTTCAAAACAAGAAAGTAAGAAATAACAAAGTGTACACAGCTTCTTTAGCAAAACATTAAATGAGTTAGTTTTTATCATTTAGTATGAATTTAACCAGAAGCTTTTAAGAATCGCTTATAATCTATAATTAGTTTTTGAAGCGATTATTTTCTTTTGAGTCAATTGAAACAGTTTTACTTAAACACTTTCTATATTTGAAGATAACACTATGTAACACAAATCTTGTTCCTGGATAGTATATATTATTTCTTAATTGCTTATGTTGTAAAATTACAGAAAATGGTCATTATTCCCTTCACACTTTGCTTTTGTGACCTGAATAATGACCTGAAATTAACCTATTTTCTATGTAAAAATTTGCACATTTTTATTTACATAAGGTCTGAATAAAACAACATATGAATCAAGATTTACATGTATTTATACTAAAGTTATACAAAAATGAACAAAAATATTTAGAAATGAGTAGTTTTTCGAGATTTATGACTGTAACGTAAATCACTTTCACGTATCAGTCCCCAAATACAGTCTCGGCATTCGACTTTGTAAGGCCAAGATCTCTGATCAAGTCATTGAGGTCTCTTTGGTTTGGGTAGTATGGGTTTCTCTCACCAGCTGCACCTCTGAAATTGTAATCTGGATCTTCAACGTCTACCTCCTCCTCTGATATGCTGCTCTCTTTGAGGATAGTTGCTTTCTCTCTGGCGGAGCGGGTGCAGGGAGTTCAGAGCACAATGAAGTGCCCGGGTTTGTCTTGATCCCCAACAGGCGTGTCGAAATATGCCTTGTAGGCTTCACACATTTTAGCAGATGCTGTCACAGAGTACTTTGTCGTTCTTGTCTTGATAAATTGGCCACATACATAGCAGAATGCGTCTGGATAATGCTTCCAGCTTCTTGACGCCATCTCTGATAAAATCAGATAGGTCTATGAGTTCACTTAGGCAGCTAGAACTAAACTGAACTGGTGAGTGATGAGCCCCTGTATATATATTACTATGGAAAGTTCTAAAAAATTATAAAAGGTTCTTGAAACTTTTCATAAGTTCTACAACATTCTAGAAAGTTCTTGAAAATTCTTATAAGTTCGAGAAAATTCTTTATCAGCTACTCAGCACCGTATCTACCTGGAATGTTCTGGAAAATGGGTAAGTTTGAAAATTTCATTACCCAGGTTACGAAAGCAAAGTTTGAAGAGAAAAATAGGTCTTTTCCATTTACATTAAGCATAAGCAATTGGGAAATAACACTTTTTGCCCAGGAACAAAAAAAAGTAAAAATTTTGTTACGTAGTGTAATCAATACACACATATATATATGCTGCTTTTAAAATATTTCTATTTTATAATATGCATGTTTTCCTGATTTATTTGCGATCAAAAATAGTATATAGGTAATTAAGTTGCTCCGACCAAAGAACCTATTGTATAACCAGATGGTTTGCTTAAGTTCTAAAAATTGAACCATTTATTTTCTTTTATCAAGGACAGTGACCCAAGAGAAAAATTTAAACTGGAATATTTCTCTACCTTCATTAATTTTTACATTAATCCTCAGATTTACATAAAAGAAACTCGCCTTCACGAGAGATTCTAAGATTTTTCAGGTCCAAGCCTCATTGATTGTATGAATATAGCTGAGGTTTAAGGTACTAAGACATAAGTATGCAATGACATGACATTGGTTTCAAAAATAGGGTGAAAAGTTTCTGTAGTTAGAATGTGCATGAGGGTAGTCTATCAAATACACTTATTCTATCCTTAACAAAATGCAGAGGACATGTATCCTTGGAAATTTATGCCCGTAATGATGTTTCTAAAGACTAGACCCAAGCCAAAGACAAAACACTGGACCTATTAAGCCTGTAATTTGACCCATGACTTTGCTATTTTGATTATAGTAATTAGTTGTATTACTTATTTTTTTTTTATTTTAGTGCTGTAGTAATCTTCAATCAACAATATTTAATCCCACAAAGACTGCTATATGTTTATTTCATTTAACTGGTAAGCCTACTGCAGAGTCAAAGATTTCACAGGAAAATATTAAATAGAGACAGGAAAATAAATATATATGATTTTGCATGTCACGCATAAAAAAGATGAAAACCTGCGCAGAAATTATGCACCGTTGCCATCTTTCTTAGGAAGATTTTATGCAACAATTAAATTCAATATGTTTGCAAAAAAAAAGGGGGTATCAAAGAATATGTTGCATAAGATATCTATTCATAACCCTTTATTCTCCAGAATAAGAATAGCGAACTATTCGAAAGCGCTAGTTTTGGATCTCGTATGAAAAGTATTTAGATTTTTTTGTGTGATCCTATGTACTAACCTCTTAATCAGAATAAAAAGTTGTGACACACCAGGTTAAAATTAACAAGTTCGCGATAAAATGTTCTGAAACACCAAGCTATGCTACCCAAAGCCACTGTGCAAGGTGTTGTAAGACACTAAGTTAAGCTGAACGTTACGCGGTGTCATGTATTGTGAAACATCCAGTTAATCCACAGAAGTCACTGTGCTATACATTTTGAAATACCATTTTGAGTTAAACAAAGACGTCGAGCCATGTATGTGAAACAACAGAGAAAGAAAAAAGCCATAGCGCCATGTTAAACATCTCATTAAACTAAGCATAATCGCGGTACCAAGTGGGACACCAGGATAACTTAAAATAAACAAAGCTATTTTAATATGAGTTGTGAATCACCAGCTAAACAAACCTATGGTGCCACGTGTTATGAAACACCAGGTTAAGCTGAACAAAGTCGACGTTGCAGAAGTAAAACACTATGTTAAGCTGAACGTTACGCGATATCACGTGCTGTAAGACACAAAGTTAAGGTAAACGTTACGTGGTGTCACGTGTTGTAAAACACAACGTTAAGCTGAACGTTACGCAGTGTCACGTGCTGTAAGACTCAAGGTCAAGCTGAACGTTACGCGGTGTCACATGTTATAAGACACAAGGTTAGGCTGAACGTTACGCGGTGTCACATGTTGTAAGACACAAAGTTAAGCTGAACGTTACGCGGTGTCACGTGTTGTAAAACACAACGTTAAGATGAACATTACGCGGTCTCACGTGTTGTAAGACACAAGGTTTAAGCTTAATGCTTTATTTTAGGTAACCTCGTGTTTCACAACACATGATACCGATATGTTTGGTTTAAACTTGTGTTTAAAATTTTGACTCTGTTAGTTTATCCTCGTGTTTCGTAACACATGGTACCGCTATGTTTGTTTAAACTAGTATTTAAGATTTTGACTGTTAGTTTAACCTCGTGTTTCATAACACATGGATTTTATTATTATAATCTAATGTTTAACATGTCACCGTGGCTTTGTTTAACTTAACCTGGTGTTTTACAACACACACTACGACAGCTTTACTTCAGCTAAACACAAGGTTTCGTAACATATGTAAATATGTGTTTATTTAGCTTAAACCGATATTTTAAAACACTTGTATCGCGACTTTGCTTAGCCAGACTTGTCTTTTACAGACAAAGGTGTTCGGCTTAACTTCATGTTTTGCAACATCTCCGACATCGACTGTGTTTATCTTTAGCTGATGTTTCAGAACACGTGACACCGCGGCTTTGTTTGATTTATCGTGTATTTCACAAGTCATAGCGCTATGTCTTTGTTTATCTTAGCCTGGTGGTTCACAGCCCATATGAGAATAGCTTTGCTTAGCTTATTTGACCAGATGTTTAACCTGGCGCCATGGCTTTTTTATGCTTAAACTGGTACTTCATGTGGCACAGCGACTTTATTTAACTTAAACTGGTATTTCAGAACACACAGCTCCACGGCTTCTCTTATATTAACCGGTTTAAACTAAACAACTTCGGCCGACATGGCCAAGTGGTTAGAGAATTCAACTTGCAATCTGCTGTCCGTCCCTGTTGCACCAAACATTTTCGCCCTTTAAGCTGTTGGGGCGTTATAATGTGACAGTAAATCCTACTATTCCTTGGTAAAAGAGTAGCCCAAGAGTTGGCGGTGGGTGGTTATGACTAGTTGCCTCCCCTCTAGCCTCACACTGCTAAATTAGAGACGGTTAGCGCAGATAGCTCTGGTGTAGCTTTGTGCGAAATTCAAAAACAAGAAAACTAAATGAATTCCCAGTACCATGTGTTGTAAAACACCAAGTTACGTAAAAGAAAATCATGGTATCATGCGTTTTAGAACCCCAAGTTAAGCTTTAAAAAAAGTTTGTCATAAGACACATCAGAAAAAATCATAGAAAACTCGTTGTCACGTGTTGTGAAGAACTAGGCTACTCTAAACAAAGTCCGGTACTATTTAAGGTAAAACACCACACCACGTTAATCTAACTAAAGCCACGGTACGATGTATTACATATAAAATAACAAATCATGCTAAATAAAACCATAGTGCTCCGTGTTGTGAAATATCTTGTTAATTCAAATAAAGCCGCGGCGCTATATGTGATAAACACCAATTTAAACTTATATAGAAAACAATAGTGTTGTGTCAAACATTATATTAATATAAACAAAGCTCCGTGCTCTGTGATGTAAAATACCAGTGTAAGCTAAACTAAACCACAGTATCACGTAAAACGTCATGTTAAACTAAAGATAGCCTTGGCACTGTCAATTGTGAAATACAATATTAAGCTAAAACAGCCGCGGTACCATGTGAAACACAAGAATTAAGTTAACCAAAGCCGTTGTTCCATATGAAAATCAGGTTAAGTAACAGGAAGCCGTTGTAACATGTGATGTGAAACACTAGGTTAAGCTAAAAGGTGTGTTTTCATGTGAAACTCAAGGTGAGAATGAAGAAAGCTTTATGTGTGAAACACTAAGGTGCGTTACATAAAGTATTATGTTGTTAGGTTTTGTTTTCGGTGGAGTATTCTGCATTAGGTTTCTGTGACTTGACGGTAAATGCAACAATGAATGAACAGTACACACTCCAGTTGTTTCAATACCAACGTGTATATTCTGAACTAAATACACAAAGACATCAGCATGGACGTGAAACGTTTCTTTGTCTGTAACCACTCTACAGTTTCAACAACAAGGAAATAATATTACAATAATCATAACACGCAACAAATCAATGACAGTCTTTTATATCCTAACACACGTATCGTAATACAACGGTTATGTTAAACAAAGCCACAGTGCTATGTGAAACACCAGGCTAAGCTATAGAAAGCCATGATACATTTCAAACAATAGATTGAGCTGACCAAAAGTCGTGGTGTCATGTAAAACAACAGGTTAAGCTTAAACAAAGTCACAATGACATGTGTTGTAAAATATAAGGTTAAGTTAAACAAAGCCGTTGCAGCAAACTTGAAGTTAAGCTAATAAAGTCGCGGTGTTATTTATTGTGAAATACCAGGTTAATCTAAACAAAGCCAAGACGCCATGTTAAGATAAATAATGCTATGATATAATGCAAAGCATTAAATTAAGCTGAAAACGATGCGGTGATATGTGTTGCTAAATACGAGGTTAAGCTCACTAAAGCTGTGGTAGTACGACTTGTGAAACAACAGGTCCGATGAAAACAAAGCTGTGGTAGTACGACTTGTGAAACAACAGGTCCGATGAAAACAAAGCTGTGGTAGTACGACTTGTGAAACAACAGGTCCGATGAAAACAAAGCTGTGGTAGTACGACTTGTGAAACAACAGGTCCGATGAAAACAAAGCTGTGGTACTGTGAGATTTGAAACACCAATTAAAGAAAGTAATGGTTCTATGTGTTGTAAAAATGATAAGGCGTGGTTCTATGTTTTGTAAAATACCAGGATAAACCAATTAAAGCCGCGTTGTTTCTGAAAAACCAGATTAAGTTACCAAATACCCTGTACTAGGTGTTGTAAAACACAAAGTTAAGCTGAACAATACACGGTATCATGTGTTATGTAACACCAGGTTAAGCATAAACAAAGCTGCATTACCCTCTATTGTGAACCACCAATTAAAGATAAAAAAAGCTACAATTGTGTGTGTTGCTAAATAAAGATTCAAGCTAAACAATGCAATTGTTCAATGATGTCTACGTAAAAAAATTTCTCAACCCAAACGAGCCGTTTTTACATATATATTTCAATAGAATTGTTTCATGTGAACCACAATGTTAAGCTAAACAAAACCATGGTACCATGTAAAATACTAGATCAAATTAAGCTAAGGTACCAGGCGAAATACCAGGTTACATTTAGATAAAACACGGTACAATTTGCTGTAAAATATTTTTAAACTAATCAAGGCCGTGGTACTATATGTTGTGAAGCTTCAGTTTAAGTTAAGAAAGCCGTGATGCTATAAAACATCATATTAATCTAGTGAAAGTAATTTTGTCATGTGTTGTGATGCAATAGGTTAACCTAAACAAAAACACACTGAGATGTGAAACGCCAAGTTGTTGTAAACAATGTCGTGGTACCGTGAGATAGAAAAAACAGGTTAAGCTACACAAAGTTGCAGTGCCATGTTAAATTTCACGATAAATTCAAAACAATGGTGCCACGAGAAACACTAGGTTAAGCTTAAACAAAGCACAGTACAAAGTGAAACACCAGATTAATCTGAACTAATCAGCTGTACAACGTGTTGTAAAACATAAGGTTAAGGTAAAAAAAGCGGTGTCATTTATTGTGAAATACCAGTTTAAACTAAGCAAAGACATGTTGTCATGTTAAACACCAGGTTAAGCTTTAAAAAAGTCGTCGTGACGCATGGAACACTAAGTTGGTAGTATGAGTAGAGAAGCGCTAAGTGCTGGTATGGGTATTAACACTTTTACTAACAAAACAGCGAACAACGTTTAGACCTTCTTAGGTCCGAGTTTGCAACAGTTGCAAACGCTCTTTGTTAACCTGAAGATGACCTAAGAAGGTCAAAACGTTGTTCTCTACTTTATTTTGGTAAAAAGTGTTAATATCCATAACAGCCGTCTCATGGTGTCATGTGTTGTAAAACACCAGTTTAAGAAAAGCCAAGTAAATCCATGATATCATGTGCCACGCAAGCTTAAACTAAAAAGTGTCGTGGTGCCATGATAAAAAATACTGAATTTTTGTTTATCCAACGTAAAAAAGTCACATGAATTTCACTTTTGTTTTTTAGAAAACTGACAGTTCAGGGAGTATTGAAAAAAAACTGAAGATTGACTATTGTTCAGTTTTAAGTTAATTAAGAAGTAAGAATTGCCAATTAAAAAAATTATAGGTGAATATGAAAAATGCTCATGCGTAGTTTGTGAAAAACAACTTATAGCGAATTATGAGGAAATTCGTTGTAACGGTAAATATAAAGATAATTACCGCTTCAAATGTACTAATGTATCTGAAGTTAGAGGAAGTTTTCAAAAGAGAAAAAATACGTGGTTGTTTGAAAACTGTAAAAGTGTGTAAATGAATGTTTCAGGAAATATTTATTCTGTAGGTCCAGTGGAAGATGAGAAAAGTAATGTAACCTCGAAATATGCACATAAAGAAACAAATGAAATTAGTTATAAACCAAACCACTAGAAATGTCTTTTTGGGAAAATCATGTAAGCATGGATACTAGTAATATTTCAGAATTGTTAAGAGAAATAATTGAAATATTAAGTGCATCACCTGCTTTTAAAATGGAAATGGCAGAATTTAAAAAAATATGATATTTGTTTATCTGAATACTATAATGAGTTTATTAGTAAAATAGGAAATCTTGATAAAAATCGGGCAGAAACTAATAGATAATTACAGCTATTACAAAATGAGCACAAAGAAAGGGTCAAAATGATATCTTTTTCGAAAATTCAAATGAATACTTTAGATCAGTATAATAGAAATCAGAATATTGAAATACATAATATTCCTGTAATTCAATAAGAAAATATCGATAAGTTAAAAACGTTATAAGTAAATTTATTTACAAATTTGAAGTAGAAGATTCTAAAATTAAAGATAATGAAACAATTTACAGTTTACCTCAGAAAAACAGTACGTGTGTTCACCTACTTTGATCCAATTCATTAAGAGAATGGTCTCTGAAAAATGGTTAGTGAGAAGAAAACAACAAAAACACTATTCAAAATTTTAGAAAATCGATAATCAATCGAAAATCAATAAAAATATAACTAAAATGAACAGTGGTTTTCTGTTGAGGAAAAAAATACGAGCAAAATAAAATAAATTTATTTGGTATAAAATACCTTTCAGGAAAGAGAAAAGAACCAATATTTTATATATTGGGAAGAGAGAAGATTTATAGAAAGTAAATCAAGCAAATAAAGTTTTATTACATAAAAACTATGAACTTTCTAGAGTTACCTGATATAACAGAAAAAAATTTTGAAGCAAATATGCATTTAAAAAATTACATTACAGAAAATAAAAATGTCCGGCTTTAGAAAATTCAAGTTATCATATTATAGAAATGGATGTCAACATAAGAAGCTTAAAAAAAACTGGGATAAATTGTTTGTTTTTTGAACTTAGCGCAAAGCTACACGAGGGCTACCTGCACTAGCCTTCCCTAATTTAGCAAAATTTAGAAAAACAAAACAAAACTGAGAAGCAGAACTCCATCTAAAATGAGGTAAAACATACACCTTTAACACTGTACGCCCTCCGCTGGTACAGCGGTAAGTCTCCGGATTTACAACGCTGTCTATAGGAGCAGAGATTTATAATTTAATACGTTGATGAAGTTTTGAACATTCAACAATAATTAAGTAGGTGAAAGAGGGAAAAATATAAACTAATTAGTTTCTACCTTCCCTGACATTCTTTCTTTGTTGTTCTTTCTTTAATTAACAATTAAATGAGCGTAAAGAGCATTGTTAACAACGGAGAGGGTTTAAATGAGCACAAACTGACGTCTGACGTAAAGAAAAAGGCTTAACCTGTGTTGGGTATCTATTGTTTCGGACATTACAGCTGTAATTGGGTTTTAAAAGTTGTTTTGAAGTAAAATTGACCAGTATAACAGGTATATTTCAGTTATTCTGTTATCTTCAGTTCTAAGAACTGGTAAGACCGCGCTTAATATACATTTAATGTAGGGAAAATCTCTTTTGTGAGTGTTTTAGTGAACTTGTGAGTGTTGTTTGTTTATAAGCCTATATTTTGCTCTTTTGTTTGATTTTGAATTTCGCGCTAAGCTACACGAGGGTTTTCTGCGCTAGCCGTCCCTAATTTAGCAGTGTAAGACTAGAGGGAAGGCAGTTAGTCATCAACACCAAGCGCCAACTCTTGGGCTACTCTTTTACTAACGAATAGTGGGATTAATTGTTACATTATAACGCCACCACGGCTGAAAGGGCGAACATGTTTTGTATAACGGGGATTCGAACTTGCGACCATTAGATTATGCATCGACTGCCCTAACCATCTGGTGATGCCGGGCAACTAAGATAAATTCAAAATATTTAAGCATATAAAGATTTAGATATTATAATGTTACCAGAAACTAATACAACCTTGGAAAAAAATGCAAGTTTTAATATATTTTGAAAAGTTTGCTAAATATATCTACAAGTATGAAGGCGGAAATCTTGTTCATATTTATAGAAGTGAAAATTCATGTAACTTACAAACATATAAAATAGAACCAGATGAAATGTTAAGTTTGAATATATCTGAGGGTTCTTTAATAATTGATATAACTGCTATACTTACAGATCTATTAATACAGGTAGAAATATTTTTTCGGATAATTTACACTTACAGTTAAATTATTTAAATAAAAATATTTTAATTACACGTTATTCTAACTGGAGTATCCGCCCACTGAAAGGGTGAAATGAAAACTCTATTTTTTAACAAAGTATAGGAAGTTGTGCTTTTATTTTTCCAGTTTGTTTGTTTGAAATTAAACACAAAGCTACACAATAGGATATCTTTGCTCTGCTCATCAGGGATATCGAAACCCGGTTTTTAACGGTGTGAGTTCACAGACATGCTGCTGTTCCACTGGGATGCAGAGGGTGAGTGGTTGGGGGGGGGTCAAGGATTCTAACAGCAGTGGTTACATAGTTCATTCCATTGCTGAGGGACATACAACATCGGTAGTTTTCCGAAATGAGATATGGATTATACGGGGACAAGGCCCAACATGTTCAGGTAGTTACGGCTCTTGACTCGCAATCTGAGGGAAACGGATCTGGATTCCTGCCTTACAAAACATACTCGCTCTTTTAGTCATAAGGGCATTTTATTGTGATGGTCAGTCCCTCTATTTGTTGGCAAAAGAGAAGCTCAAGAGTTAGCGGTGGGTAGTGATAAGTAGCTGCCTTCCTCTGGTCTTTCATTGCTAAATTAGGATGACTAGCGTAGATAGCCGTCGTGTAACTTTGCGAGCAAATTTCAAACCAAATCCTGCATTACACTGTCAAGTTAAGTGTTGATTGAACACGAAATGTGGAAACGTATATGTTTATTTACATAGATATATATGTAATGTAACTCTTTCTTATATGATACTGGAAACACTTTTTTATTACGCAATACGCAACCTCCACCTTCGCGAAATTTTTATCCTGTGTGCACGTATATTTGAATATGGGTTACGATTTTCTCATTTTGCCTTCATTTTCAGTCACGGAAACCTTTATTTTTGTCCAATTTAAGGGTGCAGAGATGACGTCATGAATACATCACAAGATATATAATGCACTTGCTTCAAGGGTGATCGGTTAGTATAGATTAACGTAGATATCACGGATGACAATAAATATGGTGTTTAAATATACCAAAACATTTTAGCAATAAATGATTTAGATCAACATATAAATGATTATACAGTAGAAGAAATTGTAAATACGAGATTTCCCAAATATGTTTAGATCATATCGTTACAAAATTTTCAAATAAATTTGTTGTTTTAGTTTTTATTAAAATTAAAATATCAAATCATTACTTTATTACGTCTTTAATTGATACTGAAAAATTGTCATCAATAAATGAAAGGTATAAATGTTAAATTTATAACAATGAACAAATTAATAAACGCAATTAAAAAGTAGAAAAATGTTCTAAAATTTTGGTATGAATTAACTAATAATATTAGTAACTCTAAATCATTATACGATGTAATATTTACAAAATTTTAGCAGTTTATGACAAAGCTGAAAGCATTAAAGAGAAAAAGATAAGAAATAAAAGAATAGAACCAGAGTGTATTACTGATGAAATACAACTGTGTTGAACCAGAGTGTATTACTGATGAAATACAACTGTGTTGAACCAGAGTGTATTACTGATGAAATACAACTGTGTAATAAAGATCGTGATAGATTATGGACGATTTACAAAAATAATCCAACAAACGTAAGTTATAACATAGTTTGATGATAACAAAAGAAATAATAAAAACAACATAAGAGATTATTAAGAAAATGTTAGAAAATAAATCAAAATCTTCAAGTGACGATGTTATCATAAGAAATGTCACATATAGTTACTATTGAAGATATAACAGAGAAGTTTAATAATTATTATGCATATTTCATAAACATATTAAATATATTCACAGTAGTAGTTATTTTCAAACAAAGGTTTCTAATTATTTTTGTTTTCCAAGTGCAACTAGTAATGACACAATAAAATTATTAGTAAAATGAATATTGAAAATATTCCTTGTATATCTCAAATACTTTTAAGGCATAAAACAGTAAAATGATTCTTTTTGATACACTGGTTAAACTTTAAAGATAACGCGTGGATAATCAATATTACAGTATCAAGTAAATATATCTATGATAAGACCCATCTAGAAAGAAATAGTGAAAACCACGCTTTTAATTTATTGAACAACTGCTATTTTCCCAGTGTTAAAGAAAATTATGTGAACACATCTTGCTAATATTGTATAAGAATATTTTGAAAAATATGAAATTATATAATCAAGACAATATGATTATCAAAAAGGTAAAACTACAGATACGCTATGGAAAAAGTTCAGAAGAATAAATACAAGATTTTTAATATATTATTTATGGGTTTGTCTAAGGACTTTGATACCACATACCATAACTTGTTAATTTATATGTTCGAAAATATATTGCTTTAAAAATTATGAAGAAAAGACATTAATTGCACTAAAAGCAGAAATATTTATAGTACTTATAAAAATTTTAGATCTTGTGTACTACAAAATTCTATTTTAGGCCTTCTTTTTTAATACACATAAATGACATAGGAGTTATCCATACTATTTTACTCATATATATATGTTGATGACACTGTGTTAATAATAAGTGATTATAATCTTAATTTAGCAATTTATGATACGCAAAGAGGTTTTAGTGATATGTTTGAAATGGCTTATTTAAATACACATAAAACTAAACGGATGTGTATTCGTACTCCGTACTAAGTAATTCCAAGCTACTCTCTTTTGTCTGCTCATGCTGTTTTTTGTTTCACTAAATTCAGTTAACTTGAGATAATCATGTACTTGTACAGAAATATAAAATGTAACAAATTGTAAGTATTAGTACAGACAGTCATGTTCGATGGAAATTACATCTAGAGCGCATATGTACTATATTAAGGTTTTATCTACATCTAGAGAGCATATGTACTATATTAAGGTTTTATCTACATCTAGAGAGCATATGTACTATATTAAGGTTTTATCTACATCTAGAGCGCATATGTACTATATTAAGGTTTTATCTACATCTGGAGAGCATATGTACTATATTAAGGTTTTATCTACATCTAGAGAGCATATGTACTATATTAAGGTTTTATCCATGTAATCTTCAGCTTAATACGTCTTCTGCCATTTGATTTGTTCATCTGTGATTTATTATGGTATAACAATATATGGGTCATCTTACAACTCTTATGTAAACAAAACAGTATAGTAAAAATATTTTACCAATAAGAAAAAGAAATAATATGATTCCTTATGAAATACATATCATTTTGAATATAATGTTTTAATTACATAATTATAATAAAGCACTATTTTTATCGCCTTTTAAAATTAGAATAGACTATGATTAAAATACAATACAGCAAATGTTGGGTTATTATAAATTACCCGAAGTAAAAATAACGTTATCAAGTACCAAATTTATTTAATACAATTCAAAAATATTTGATGGGTACAAAATGTGCTACTCTTCAAAAAATGATAAAAACTAGTTAACAACACAAAAATAATGTTATGAACTAACAAATACAATTATACTAATTAAACTAAATATATTTTATTTTATAATATTGTATTTTATAATTATTATGTGACCATTTTCTATTTAATTATAAACAGTATAAAATATTATTATTCTTACAAAAAACAAAACCGCGGTATCATATAAAACATTAGGTTAACATAATTAAAGCCACGGTACCATGTGGCGTAAAACATGGTACCATCTGTTGTGAAAAATAAGGCTAAGGTAGAAAATGTGTAATGAAACACCAGGCAAAAATTAAAGAAAGTGTGGTGCTATGTGTTGGAAACAAAGTTACGATCTAACTGAAACGCCAGGTTAAGGCTAAATAAAGCCAAGGTATCATGTGTTGTAAAATATCAGTTTATAGTAAACAATCCGCTATGCTATGCGTTGTGAAGCAGCGATTTATTTATTAATCATCAGAATATTTGGCTCGCAAAAGATTAACATCCCCCATTCGAACGCGTATAAACATTGCCCTAAATTTTTTTCGTACGATACAACACGGTCTTTAAAATAATACGAGGAACTTTATTCACAAAGACGAAATCCTAGCAATGTTTTGAAAAAAATTAAGATTTATGTATATATATATATGAGGTTAAGCTAAACAGAAGTCGCAGTGTAACGAAATTATCCCGCATAAACAACAGTTAACCAAAGTTTTACTTAGTTCCGTTTCGAGTTTACTTACCGATAAAGTATGTTTTATTACAATTTACAGCTTTTACAGCAAGTAAGATTAGTTTTTAGAACAGGTGCGATGTTTCGATCACTTATGTAATAATTACCAAGTATACACGTTTTTAATGTAGAGAAGTATACTTGCTAATGATCATATCAATCACATAGTCTTCTTCAATACGTTTTATAAGCTATTTGTACACCAAATGTGTGACCAAGACCTTGTTGATTATACCTCCCTAGTTATATTAGTCAAACGCAGATACACTGAAACAGAAATAACACTTAAACTGCAAACAGTCTCATTAAGTAGCGCTAGGATTCTCTATCTACTTTAATACGAAGTGAGTGTTCTGTTCTCGTCTATCTTAATTGGTCAATTCAGAATAATTGTTTAAACTGATAAGAAACATCAAACTATTTAAGATGCAATATATGGACCATTCCAGTATAGTGAATGAATAATAAATAAGCGGTAATTTGATGATTAAAAGTTTCCTGATGGTTTGATTTCAGTACAGTTCTTTTGTGCAACGAAGCCAGTCAAGTGACAGGATCACCTCGAGTCAGAACAGAGTACAGCGATCAATCTGATTGAATTAGACACAAAGAATCCGTAGTTCTTGTGAAAGTAACATTATGTTCTTTTTAGGGTTTCTTATGTAGATAATTATGAAATGAAACTTGAATATTCAATTCCCAAAGCATAGATTTTTTTTAGTTGTGTTACTGGAAAGTCGGTTAGGCATAATTGGATTAAGGTTGAGTGTAAATATTGAGAATGCAGTAAATCATGGTTTAGACTTGTAATGCGATTATTTTGTGAACATTCGGTCCCCTATTAATAGCCTGATGCGTCTTAGAATGGATGTAAATAATCACTAGGGTGTAATATTTGTTTGTTTGTTGTCAAGCTCAAAGTCACACAACGAGCTATCACGGGTGTCGAATCCAGGTTTTTAGCGTTATAAGTCTTCAGACATACTCGCTAAGCCACTTGAGGGGTAGCAGAATATAAGGTCAAAAAATCTGAAAATAGCAAATTTGTTTATGGCAAAGCTACTAAAGTTATTTGCTGGCCTTTCTAATTTTTTATCCTGTAACCAGAGGGAAGGAAACCGGTCATCAGTATCTACCGTCAATTCATGGGTTAATCTTATTTTTAGTAATCAACAGTGGAATTGAATGTCACACTATAACGTCTCCAGTGCACATAGACCGCTTGGTTTCGATCCCACGATGCTCAGATTAGGAACTGATCACCCTATCCATCAAGCCATGCTTGATTACAGCTTTTAATAAAAACGTTTTGCAATTTTTTAATACCATCATTTATCCCACGTAAGAAGGTGTTTATGTCTCATTAGGGATGACATCATGTCTGGAACCCGGGACCCTATCATCTGCTGTCGAACTGGGTTTAAATGAGGATACAGTCGCGAGTGCAGCACACGAGTAACTAATTTTAGAAGTTTACAGTTACAATAAAGAATGCTTTATAGATGGAACCAAAATGATGAATCTTCGATATAACACTCTTTTATGATGCAATGGGAAAGATTAACTGAGCAAGGAGACTGGAACTGGTGAGGTCAAGCGCGAAGGAAAAACAAAACCATATATTGTCATACAAGCTTTTGATACTCTACTTAAAACTACAGTAAGCCAAAAATGCTTGTATGTTAAACATCACACAGTACACTTTATACTGGACAAAACAGAAATTACAAAGAAAAAGAAAAACAGTAAAAATGAAGTAGAAACAACAATTTTAAACAACATCTACATTATTTAATTTTATAATGCATATTAGACATTTTAATACAAGTAATAAATGTTCTTAAGACACCAACTTTATTTTTATTCTCAAATTGAACACTCAACATTTCACTTTACAGTTTTTTCAGCCTATGGTGAGCCCGGCAGGGCCAGGCGTTCGACTCCTAATCCGAAGGTCGTGGGTTCAAATCTCCGTCGCGCCAAACATGCTCGCCCTTTCAACCGTGAGGGCATTTTAACGTGACTGTTAATCCCACCTATTCGTTGGTAAAATAGTAGCCCAAGAGTTGGTGGTGGGTGGTGATGACTAGCTGCCTCCCCTATAGTCTTACACTGCTAAATTGGGGACGGCTAGCACAGATAACCCTCGTGTAGCTTTGGGCGAAATTCAAAAATAAACAAAAACAAAACAAGCTTATGGTGTTTATTACTTTTTTATCTTAACTTTTGTTATTTTAATTTGTAATTTATATAGACTTCATCATAAAAGTTTAAAGTTTCTAGTGCAAACTGAAGAGTTGTATTCATTAATAAAAATGTAAAACTCGCCATAATACTACAGAAAACATAACTAGTTTTATTTAAACCAATGTTTTGCTATTACAGCTTCCGCTGGGTGGACAGAGACACTTGCTAACTGATTTATGTGTTTCAGTTAGCAAGTGCCATGTTTGTTTCGATCATGCTGTAAGGGCGAAACATTGACTTCAATAAAACCAGTTATGTTTTCTATAGTTATAAGTCGTATTTTAGTTTCCTTTTACTTAAACAATTTAAGTTGATTTTTTTTTCCACAGGTAGGAATTTATTGTTTCAACAGTATTATTTTTTCAGCAATTAGGTTAACTACTGAACATATCAAATGCACGCTGTAAAAACACACCCCATATATTCAATTAGCATTTATTATTTAAAGTAACTAATAAAGCTTTATACGGTCAGTTACAGTTTGTATTTTAGTAGAACATCTCTTAAAGAGGCTAGAAAGTGAAACATCGAGTATCCAACTAAAGATAAATAAGACGTTATAATGTCCTTTATTACAATGATTAAAATATCTAAATTGTTTTTCCAACTTTTATTATTTTGCAAAATCATATACCATTTCTGTAAAATCAAGTTCATGTAACATAGACAAGTAGTTTAATATTGTCTCCATTGCCGTTGGTCACCAGCATTGATAGGTTAATATGCAGTGCCATTTTCTAATTTATGAATACAACCAACATAGTATTGGTTCTAAAAGTACTGTTGTGACGGGCAGGCGTCTTGGCTAGTAGTTGGAGTTTCAACATTTATCACCAGTCACACTTATTTATTTAAATAAGGATACAGTCGTGAGTGCAGCACACAAGTTACTAACTCAAAGAGTTTACAGTTAGAATAAAGAATGTTTCAGAGCTGGAACTTACACAAAGCATTGATCTTTAATAACACTTTCTTAAAAAGCAGTTGAAACATTTAGTTGTTTACTTAACTTTGTTCATTTCTCAGCAATTTCCAACAGTTTCTTTATTATTCTTAACAACACTTCAATCATTGCATTATTAGACGTATATTCAGATACAGTAGGTCACTAGCTTTATGTTTAGTTTCTTGGTTATATTGATCGGCTGAGTATTTGTAATTTGCGTGAAAGTTGGAGTAACGAACTAGCTTCTTTAAATATTGGATACCTTCAGGATCATTAACTTGTTAGTTGTTTTCTATCCTAGGAAATTGAAGGGCAAACAACTTTTCAACTGAAATGAGCTTTCGTCCTGGAGAGAGTGCTGTGTATCTTCCAACATGAAGTTTTAAATGATATTTTCTCATTACTCTTAGGAGTTCCAAGTAGTGTGCATAGCTACCTTAAGTAGCTCTCACACTTCATTGAATAATTTCTGTAATTTGCTGCACTTGTCACATATAAAACCAAAATCTCTCAAGTAGTTGGTTGCCTGATGGGAACAGTAAATCTCTAGCCTTCTAACTTGTATGGCTACACCCAATCTCTAACGTATACTGCCTCAAGAGTTCCGACCATGATTGTTAACACCAACGTTTTCTTAGCTTCCACTGTTCTAAAAGGTTAGCGTCATCAGTTTATCACTGTCAAACTTATGGTTACTTAAACTGGGCTTTTCCTCTTCTACTAAGCGTAACTATGATTGTTATAAGCATTAGTTTTCCTCTATATCTCTTTCGTTTTTCTCTAGCTAACTGGTTAACTTTGCCTGTTTTAAGTTAGAACCAGGCGATTTCTCATACACCATCTTCCTTGCGTGGGCGTGAAAACCAAAATTTTGCTATTCTATTTTTATTATTTTTATTTAATTATTGGAGCAATTGTATGAAACGTCTACTATTCCCAACTGCTTTACTTTCGTTATAACCAATTGGTTCAGGTGTAAGTCTGAAGGCTTATAATGCGAGTAACCAGATTTCAATACCTGTAGTGGCCATGGCACTACAATAACTACTTGCTAAGCACATTCTATAACTTTGTGCTTAACAACAAATTAAAAAATGATGATATATTTTTAAGCAAAACTTTTATTATTTTGATACATTTTAATAATGATGTTGTACCTTGGTCAATGTCCAAATATGTAGATATTTAGCTGCCTTTAAATATTTAATGTCCAAGTTATTTTTTGAAATTACATGGAGCCAGGAGCAGATGGCCCTTTAGCTTACTCTTACTCCAGCTCTTATGATACCTAACACTTCACTCTTAACCTACACAGTGCAAAATTCCAGTAAAATAAAGGACAACCGTAATGCTTCTACTACATATTGGTCGCTCCTGTCAATAATGTAACTCCTCAGGCCTGCTAGAACACAACACCCAGGGCCTGACTCGTAATTTGAGGTGTTGCACGTTCGAATCCCTTTACATCAAACATGATCGTCCTTTAAGCCGTGGGAGCGTTATAATGTGACGGTCAATTTCACTATTCGTTGGTAAAAGAGTAGTTCAAGAGTTGGTGGTAAATGGTGATGACTAGCTCCCTTTCCTCTAGTTTTACACTGCTAAATTAGGGACGGCTAGAGCAGATAGACCTCGTGCAACTTTGCGCAAAATTCAAAAACAAACAAACACAACACCCTGACAGTTATAATAAAACCAATAAACACACACACACACACATATATCAACCCGCAAGCGGTATATATATCATCAGTTTTATTGGATAGTTACCGATTTTAAGGGTGACTATGTATTATGTTCATAAACAGCTGCAGGCGGTAAAGTGTGGGAGTTTATGAGTTACAACATCTAAATCCTAGATCCAACTCTATCTTCCTTGTTAACTGTCTTTTACATCGGCGTTTTTAAGGGGATTATATCTGATAACGTTACTTTACTGCAGATATTTTCTTTAGAAAATTATACCTATTCTACTTCCATGGCAAATGGTATACTTTCTGTCTTTGTTGGCGCGCAGATAGCCCTCGAGTAGCTTTGCGCGAAATTCAAAATAAACAAATAAACTTTCTGTATTTGTTGGCACATTCTTCATTTTAAATATGCTTTGTTTTTCGTTTTTACTTATATATATATATATATATATATATATATAAACATTCACGTTTTACGCACGATCTTTGGTATACAATATGACTCCATAATATATCTTAGTTACGGAAAGACAATATTGAATATATATTTTTTAATTATAAGCATTCTTACAGAGATATGTAATTACACATTTCCAACCTAAAACCAATCATAAAAGTTAGCAGAAACGGTTGAGTTTCTGATCAGATATTTTATCATACATTTAATTCATGTAAACCTGTTTCATCAGAAATGCATAAACTTTTGCCAAACATAACTAAAGAGATGGGCGTGGCCTGGCGATTAACTCAATAAATAATCCCCACTATTTCATTAGAATAGCTTAAGATAGGCGATGGATACTGTTGAGTAACTTCCCTCGAGTGTATCAGATCAAAAAGAAGAACAACTTTTACAGTTAATCCATGTGTAAGTTTGCGAAAATATCCAAAACAAAAACATAACTGATGCTGAAATACGGCACAAGTTGGCCCTCTTTCGTAGCTAGTGATTTCAGAGCTAGCAAGCTGGCATGTTGGATTCGAATCTGTGCAATACCGTAAAATATTTTTCATGCTTTCAGCTTGGATGGTAAGTTGTTGGGTGTTACTGTTTCGTTGTCTTTCCTCTTGTCAGTAGTTCAAAATTAGTGACGGACAGTGGCGCAGAGCCATAGCAACTTTACTATAAATACAATATACAAATACGTTTGTCCCACAGTGACACAGTGGTATGTTTGCGGATTTGTAATGCTAGAATCCGAATTTCGATATCCATGGGCAGAGCACAGATAGCCCAATGTGTTGCTTTGTACTTAACTTCAAGCAAACAAATCCGCTTAAAAATTTAAAATATTCGTTTTTGTTGTATTTATATGTCTGACTGTCTTTTTATCTACCCAACTAAGTTAACCTCAAAATATAAAGCAAAGAAGCATAACAACTACCATACCTCAGTTTTTGAGGATAGATGATCTATATATGTTTATAAGCCACTCTCTATTCGTAATGCCCCAGTTGTTGTTGGGGTTCAAATTGGCTTAGTAATTTATCTCAGGAGAAAGTCTCTAATGGAGATATTTTATATATTTTTCTAATTCTAAATTATCAAGTTTAAAGCAAAATATTAAAATTGTTAGGAAAATCAGAATACTCGTAACATGATAATTTGTATGAGAGGGTTAAATTATTTGTTAAAATTTGATTACAAAGACCATGTCAAAATAGTTTAGTAGTTGCTTGTAGTGTGAAAATATTGTGTTCAAATAATAATCAAGTAAGAATTTTATAAATATATTTTAATTGTTTCTTTAAGTATTTATTACCATATTTACAGTAAGCCTTTTTAATTTTCTGGAAAATACGAAAACAAGTATAGATTAATTTGGAGATAATATTATATTACGTAATAAACACTGTACGAGGTCTGTTCAAAAAATACGCGGACTGTTTGAATTGCGCGGCTCCAGTTGGTTCCAGGGAATCCGCTTGGTGTCGCTAGGTTTGCACAGATCAGCTGATTACGACGCCATTTCCTGATTGCAGATATCTTCATTTGTGTATTAGCTACGCGGTTTTAAGTGAAGTGCGATTTTTTCGTTTGGCGGATTTCAGAATGAATGACCTGAAGGAGCTGTGAAATTTTGTGTTAAACTTGGAAAATCTGCGACTGAAACTTTTGCTATGCTTAACACGGCTTACGGTGATGTTGCTATGAATCGTACGGCATGTTTCAAGTGGCATGAACGTTTTAAGGATGGTCGACAGTCCATTGAAGATGATGAGCGTCCTGGACGTCCTTCCACATCAACTGACGACCCACACGTCGACAAAATCAACACCCTGGTGCGGGCAAATCGACGTCTGACTGTCAGGGAGCTTGCTGTAGAGTGTGGGATATCAGTTGGATCTTGTTACGAGATTGTGACCGAAAAATTGAAGATGCACGCATTGCTGCGAAATTTGTGCCTCAGAACTCGTGAGTTTTTGGCCAAACACTCGATCACTGTTCATCCCCACCCCCCTACTCACCTGAACTTGCTCCTTGCGATTTTTTCTTGTTCCCCAAACTCAAAAGACCCTTGAAAGGAAGAAGATTTTAGACGATTCCCGAGATTAAGGCAAATGCGACGAAGGAGCTGGAGGACATTACAAAAGAAGCGTACCAGGACTGTTTCAACAAGTGGAAACACCGTTGGGATAAGTGTGTGCGTTGGGGAGGAGAGTACTTTGAAGGGGTCCTAGACCTGTAACTTCTAAATAAAGTACATTTTGTTTTATGACGTCAGTCCGCGTATTTTTTGAACAGCCCTCGTATGTTTCAAAAACACCTTAAATATTTTAAAACCCAATATATAACGTTAAACTACATTATGTTTCACACCTCAGGTAAGATATCTTTTAAACATTTTTGTCAAAAGTATTACTTAAAAAAGCTATAACTTCGTGTGTTCGTCCTTCATCCTAAAATTCATTGCTTTTGCCATCACAATTAATAAATTGCATGGTAAGACATTTGACCATGTAGGAGTATTTCTTCAAGAACGAGTTTTTCGCGTTTCTATAAGGTTTCATCAAGAGGATTTCAACATAAGATAAAATGTACATAAGTAAACATTCTGATCAAAAACAGATGTGTGTGTGTCTTCTTATAGCAAAGCCACATCGGGCTATCTGCTGAGTCCCCCGAGAGGAACTGAATCCCTGATTTTAGGGTTGTAAATCCACAAACTTATCGCTGTACCAGCAGGGAACTAATTAATCATGAACAACTTACAAAATATACACATAAATTTTTGTTTTTGTAAAATACTATGAGGATGGATGAACAGGTTTTATACATACGTATTTTGTTACTGTAATATAATTAATTTTTAAATCATGTCCGTAAATGGTTTACTTAGATTTAATTTTTAGAAGAAAAATTAATCCGCATTTACACGTTTTATGACAAGCAGAGTCATCTGGTGTAATTATATATTTCACCTGTTTAGGTGTCCTTTTCTTCAGGTGACCGACATACAGTTTTTATTTTATTATTATTTAGCTATATTTTTAAGGTGCACCACTTCAAGCATTACAAGGTTAACTGAAACTTAAACAGGCAGAAACTCATGAATTTCCAGTTTGAAGCTATCTGATGCATGTATATAAAAAACACTTCCTAACGTGTATCCTCATGGATGTTCACAACAAGGTTAACTGACACACATAGAAACACCACACTTCCAAACACGTACAGCCTCTTGGATTTGCACTATAGAGTTAACTGATACTCCTAAAAACACAGCACTTCCTAACCTGTAAAACCCTCACGGATTTCGAGTCCGAAGTTAACAAACATTCACATAAACACAACACTTTTTAAACGTGTTTAGCGCTATGGTTTTCCATTCCGAAGCTGACATTATAAAAACACAGTTACTTCTAGTGTGTACAAACTCATATATTACCAGTACGAGATTAACTGACACTTCTACAAACACAGTTACTTCTAGTGTGTACAAACTCATATATTACCAGTACGAGATTAAGTGACACTTCTACAAACACAGTTTTACAGGGCACAACTGCGTTAGATCCCAGATAGTCTCTTATTCCAAATGTTTTGAATTACTTAGAATCCTAGATGCTTAAACCGCAAACGATTTCAGTAAGATGTAAAGCAAACAGCAGCTAGTTTATTCTTAATTAGCTACGTACTACCTATACTGTATGAAGTCATCATGAAAGAAGCTATTCATTATCATAGTGTGTTCCATCTAGTTGAGGTTTTTACCGATGTCTTTCAAAACTCATTGTTTATACAGAAAGGATTTAGATGTTTTACTAAAACGTTTAGAAAAATTACCTTTACTCTCAAGATATATTTTAATTCTTTTTTTTAACCACGTTTCGTCTTTGCAGGTTTCTGAGAGTTAATTTACGGGTTTTCCCGTTACTGATTAGAAATGCTCTTCTTTCTTCATAACAAGCTATTTAAGAAGTTCTGTAATTTTATCTCAAATTATTTTTTCTATCTCGATTCAATACGTTTGTGGCCTCCGTAAGGACTTTGGATAGTTTTTAATTAAAATATTCTATTTTGACTCAGATGTTCGCCACTTATGTCATATTCGTTTTCGTCTCAAAATGTTTCATATCTTGACATGAAACGTTTGTTATTTTGTAAAATACGTCTAGTGCTTTTTAGTTAAAATATGCGTATCTCGAATTAAATATTTAAAAATCAAACATATATTTTTGAACGGTTTGGAAATATAATCATTCAACTTCCACAAATGATCCTTTTCGCTTTGCCCAGGAACACTGTAATTTCATATAAGGTACGCCCTCAGCGCACCGTAGTGTTTCCAGGGAACTCAGAAAATGATCGCCAAATCGCAGGTACTTGAGGGAAAATTTTTGGTTATAAGTAATGTAAGTCAGAAATAAAATAACTAATAAAAATGGACGAAAAACTACTGATGCCCTGGGACGTGCCATTACGAATCAAATACAAAATAAATATTTATGTTTTATTTATAATTGCTCTTATTCATATTTTTACTTCTAGTATTTCTAATATTTAAAAAAAAATCAATTCAAAAGCATCTTGGTGACTCATCCATAAGCTTGAGAGCTTGATAACACTACAACTTGGATGTGGCCATTGTACACTGGTCTCACACTAACACGTAACTACCACGTATGGGTCCAAGTAGGTGGTAGTGCACACCAGCGGTTACACCAAGAGATCTCACCTCGACTGTCGTACTAAAGTAAGTGAGGGAGGGTGTCGGCAGTTCTGGACTGAGCTGTCGTAAAGTGGACGTCACCCCTTTAGTGCTCGAAGATTGAAGCAACAGAAGAAGCGGATGAACCTGAACGTCAGTTAGATGGTGAACGGTTCAGGAGGGGAAAAAGTAAAATGAGTAACACATCCAGGACACACTCCTGACGGAACAGGACTAGTGGTCAGTTACCTTGGAAGAGATTGGGACCTCAACAAGTATGATTCCATAGACAGTCATGATCCCTAGACGCAAAAATGGTGTGGAAATAGAAAAGAAGTTGGACCCTCTGTGACTGAACTTTTCACTCAACCAGAGAGGGAAGAAGATTCTGGTATGACAGAAAGTACATCTCAAAATGATGATAATGGAGAAAAGGAGGGTAGAAAGGCACAACATGGTGAACATGTATTAACTTACTCAGGACGAGAAAAACACATAAGTGGCATAGGAATTCTGATGAAGAAAACAATAGTTGCACATTTGATGTGATACTGGCAAGTATCAGAACGAATTATATCAAAATTTAAAGTTCGGCCTTTTAATATGAACGTCATAGAGCTATATGCACCAACAAATGAACACAGTGATGAGAAAGTGAAAACATTATATGATGAACTGAATTAAGCGATGGAATATAGAAAGTAAGGTGAAGTTTTGATCGTTATAGGAGACTTCAATGCCATGAAGAGCATTTAGAATGTGGCAAAACACGGCTTTGGTAGCAAAAATGACAGAGGAAGACGATTATTGCAGTTTTGTGAACAGCATAACGTGATGATTACTAACACATGGTTTCAACGCCCAAAACGCAGACTGTACACTTGAAGAGCCCTGGAGATATATGCACGAACCAAACGGATTTCATTGTAATAAATCAGAGATAGAAGCAGCGAGAAACAAGCTTTACTTATCCAAGAGCTGATGTAGACTCTGACCATAACTTTAAATTGAAGAAACCAGCAAAGAGAGGTGTAAATGACCAACTAGACATGAACATGCTGAAACAAGATAATACAAGACGAGATATGCAGTGGAAGATTGCAACCAATTGATGTGGTCAAAAATAAATAAGTCACACAAAGTAATAATAACGAAATAATTGAAAAGATATATTAAACACTCCAGAAAGTTATGGTTGAGTATGCAAAAAGGTTCACTCAAAAAAGAACGTAAAAATATCATCATATATGACAGATCACATACTGCACATTATGGAAGCCAGAAAAAGACATAAAGAAATAGATAAAAAAATCAGAGATAAATGTAAAGAGGATAAGGAATCCTGGTGGAATAAAAACCGTGTAGAGATAGAAGTTCTCAACAGAGAGAATAAAATAAAAGAATCAGAGAGCATAAAATAAAAGAATCAGAGAGCATAAAATAAAAGAATCAGAGAGCATAAAATAAAAGAATCAGAGAGCATAAAATAAAAGAATTGTATGAAAAAGTGAAACAGTTGACCAACAACAGAAGATCTAAAAGTGGAAAAAAACTGTGTTTGTATTAGAAATGGAAAAAATACTGTTTAATTCAGTAAAAGTTATTAACAGATGGGTTAAATATGTAAACGAACTCTATTAGAATGAGAGAGAAGATTCATCTAAAATTGACAACCAAAAAGAAAGGTCATAATGAAGCTACAAGAAGAAAAGGTTATTGAAGATAAGAAAAATGGCAGTTGAAGGGGAAATGATGATATAACTATAGAAATGTTGAAAACATCAGACGATATATATATGTAAAAACGGCTCGATTGGGTTGAGAAAATTTTTTACGTAGCGAACAACGTTTTTTTGTGAACCTAGCGATGACCGAAGAAGGTCGAAACGTTGTTCGCTTCTCTACATAAAAAAAATTCTCAACCCAAACTAGCCGTTTTTACATATATATTTTTCTCTAAAAGTGGGTTTTCTCGACATCACTGATTAGACGATATTGGATTGAAGAATATTACAGAGTTGCGCAACCTTGTTTATGATTCTCAATACATTCTCTCTGATATGAATGATTTTATATTTATCAGAATATGAAAGAAAGTAAAAGTCACAAATTATTCAGATTAAATGACACTAAATGTGATGATTTACATATTGTAGATAACACTAGAGGAAAATCGATAAACAGTTGAAGAAGATATAATGAAGCACAAAATATATTTATAACAGTAATAAAGAACAAGAAAAGGAATCTTTAATATTTAAGAACAATATTAGAAGGATATTTGGATGATGAGGGTCAACCGTGAAAAGTTAATAGAATGCCTGAAAAGGCTAGATATAGACAGCAAAGATCTGCAACTGATACGAAATCTGTATTGGCAACGAAAAACAAGTACTGAAAAGATACACAAATTAAAAGTGGAGTATGAGAACGTGCGTCCTTTCCCCATGTCTGTTTAATTTGTACACAGAAAATATCTTTCGCAGCATTCAGAATAATGAAGGTATTAAGATTGCTGGCATGGTGATAAACATTTTGATGAGACTGTACTGATATATATGAGACAGAATAAGGCTTACAAAATATTTTGAATGATGTAAATAACATAGGAAAGAGATATGGAATGAAAATGAATGCTAACAAGACAAAGTGTGTGATGCTAAGTAGACATGATAATAAGTCTGACATTCAGATAGAAATAGCGGAAAAAGACACAAGTAGAGAAAATCACATTCTAAGGCTACACCAAAAATAGCTGATGGTAAATGAGAAGATGAAATAGTGAAGAGAAATGAGGTGAGGATAGGTGCCTTTAATAGTATGTAAACAAGTTTGACATCAAAGGATAGAAGTGTAAAAATAACGAAAGAAATCATAAAGTGCTATATATATATATATATATATATGTGTGTGTGTGTGTGTGTGTGTGTATGGTAAGCTCTATTATATGACTGTGAAACATGGACCTTGACACAAGCATTGATTAACATACTTGAACCATTTGGCTGTACAGAAAAATGATGAAAATATCCTGGATAAACAATGTAACAAATGAATAAGTTTTCAGAATGGTTAATGTGATGTGTTGTACCAACCACCAAGATGAGGACAGTACCATATTATGAGACGAGACAACATCCAGCGAGTCTTACTAGAGGCTCAAATAGAAGGGAAAAGATTTAGGAGAAGACCAGGAACAGAGTGGATAAGAAATATTAAAGAGTGGACAGAGATAGAAAAACATGAAGACCTGGTGAGAAAATCACAGAACAGACAGAAGTGGATGATTGTGACAACCAACATTCCCAAGGAAGATGGCACATGATTATTATGATTTGTCGACAAAAGGTCCAACTATCAAAAAACAAAATAAATAAACATATACAAACAGACAAAAATATATTTATTATTACAGCAGCTGTTGCTTGAGAAAATGTTGAATTCTTTTTATTACTTACAAAGTTTTGACGTGTTTTGTTTGTTTTTTTAATTTCGCACAAAGCTACTCGAGGGCTATCTGTGCTATCCGTCCCTAATTTAGCAGTGTAAGACTAGAGGGAAGGCAGCTAGTCATCACCACCCATCGCCAACTCTTGGGCTACTCTTTTACCAACGAATAGTGGGATTGATCGTAACATTATAACGCCTCCACGGCTGAAAGGGCGACCATGTTTGGCGCGACGAGGATGCGTACCTGCGACCCTCAAATTACCAGTCGCACGCCTTAACACGCTTGGCCATGCCGGGCCCTTTGACGTGTGTAATTTACTAAAACGTAAAATGAATACAATACCAAAAGTTTTAATTTAGAGCTATAGACACAAAGTACATTCTTTCTTTAAGGGACTGGTTGAAATAAATGTCATAATTTGCATGAGTAAGCTAGGTTATTCACGTTAACACATATTTTATGAAATAGAATACATATGAAATAAATCATCTTTCCAACTAATTTTCAAAACGTGAATAATAGCTTTCGTATAAATCCAACCTGTAAATAATTTACAGACAGTCCCCGATTTATGCCCACAGAAAAAAAATCGAATCTAACAAAAAAAACAAAAGACACGTTATGAAACTGATGTCTTGTCTGTTATCACGTAAAATATTCGACTAGAATATTCGGAAAAGATAAACAGAAAAAAACTGAAATATAAGTAATCTGTGATCATAAGAATAGCCCAGGGGCAAACAATACAAAACAAATCACTTCAAATGGACCATGCAGGAGTTATTAGGCTTTCTTATTTCCGATGGTCGCCCTCAGTTTTCTTTACAGAAATTAATCTCGTCGTGGACTTCATGCGTTTTAATAATATCCCTTAAAATAAACCTGCAGAAAATAATTACAAGAAGACAGAAAACTGAGATTTATCTACATTCGTTTTTCTTGTTTAATATTAAGAATAAGTATATGTGTGTGTGTGTGTATAACTACAATTAGTTGTACTCAGACGTTTACTTAATAAGTATAAAAAATAATGTTTGCATATAAAAATAGAGAGAAAGATAATACTTGTTTGGAAATTTGATATTCCGGCTACACTGATTTACAAACAATACAAAAACCTTTTTTAAACATACATTCAGGGAAGAAAAACTGTTGGTTTATTTAGCAACGATGCTTCGTTTGTTTTTAGAACTGATATGTTCACATACTGATTTTTCGAATCTTCATACCAGTTCCATAGGTAGAACCACCCCTTCTGCATTAAGTTTCAGGGCTTATAACTCCATAACACAAAGTTCGTTCCCTACGTTCGACACATCATATTTTGTCCACTTTGTTGCTTTGCACTTGAACAAAAAAATCACTAAACTTTAATTACAGATAGAAACTGACGATTGAGTGTGTGTTTTTCATATAGCAAAGCCACAAAGGAATATCTGCTCAGCCCACCGAGGGGAATCGAACCCGTAATTTTAGCGTTGTAAATCCGGAGACATACCGCTGTACTAGCGGGGGCCTGACGATTGAACTAATACAGGTTGATTTGATATTCTCCTCTTATTAAAGGAGACAGACGATAATACAAAAAATGGAACGATTTCCCACAACGTTCTGCCATTATAATTTGACTTGTAGAAGCACTTAAATGCAAAAATATTCAATAGCGATTTAAAAAAAGTATATATAATAAAGATATACGTCAGAGACATTTTGTAGAAGGTATTTTGAATGAAATGTCGAAGACGGGGAATAGGTCTTTTATTAACATTTGTAAGCTTACGAACTTTCAAGTGTTTTTAAAGATTTCACAGCTACCAGTACTCTGCTATTACAATTGTGTTTGCAGTAAGATGTTGAAGAGATTTTAAAACAGGATTTAAGATAATTTATTTTGCGATTTTTTTATTTACTGTTCTTACACAGATCGCTTTTATTCTGTTAAAATCCCATGTTGAAGTTTTTGTGAAGGTTAGTTATCTTGCAAGTTTTAATAATGTTTCATCTCTACTACTTTCGAATTTCGATATTTTCTCTATTAAATGCCTTATCTTGAATCTAGCCACGCTGTTTCAGTTTGAATTGAATGGCACGTGCTTTATCACCAATGATCCACCTTTTTCATTCACAATGAGATTAAACGAAACATAAAGTCAGTGTCTTTTCTTTGTTTATATCGCCTTCACAAGGCACAGAGTAGAAGTGGCGAGCCTAGCTATCTTCCTCGAATCAAGAACAAAAGACTTTATTATATATGTTCAAAAAATACGTTGTTCCATAAGCCCCAGGAAACAGAAGTATAGTAAATCACATACAAGAAAACCTCTGATATAGGTATTAAAGTATCTGTGCACGACATAAGTTTCTTTTAACACCAACGCTGTTTACAGGCTGAAGACAAAGTATATGTTTCACTGTTTCTTTACACTATCATCTATCACGCTATTTCTCACGAGGTCTCGCAGCGGCCAAATGATAAATCTGAAGGCTTACAACATTCATAATTGGGTTTTGATACTGGTGAGCAGAACACAGATAACCCATTACAGCTTTGCGCTTAACAACAACTACAACAAGCCAACTTATCACCAAGGAGGAGCGCCTCTGGTATTTATAAACTATACTAACTGGACAAGATGTCAATAAACCACGGACAGAATCTCACAACTATGTTCTCACTTGCTTTGTTTTCCTTCTATCTATGTTTAGCTCAAACTCTCACAACATAAGCGTCAAAAAACAGGTGAAACACGCAATACCAGATTATTCGACGTACCGCAATAATCAAAAAATCTTCTTTAATTCCTCCCCAAAATTAATTTAAGATACGTCGTTAAAAGCTAAACGGGTTCTTAGTGGATCTAATATTAAAGACTGGTATTTCATATTTTCTTTTAATTACTTAATTACATCACGTAACTGCTACATAGCATACACAAAATGTTATTGATATATCTAGCGATGCAAAAACCGTAACTAAAAGCTAGTACTTACTTGTAATCACGTTAGTGCTCCACAAAATAATTTTAATCATTAATTAAATTCAACAAAATAATTTCAATTATTAATTAAATTATTCACACAAACACAGTTATTTGTTTTATCATTATTGGAACCGTCGTACAATAATTTTGCTAACACTAATTTTAGCCTTCATAATAATCTTCATATTCCTGGCACCCTGAGTTCTGTATATTATTTTTAGTGTATATGTCAGCCAATAAACAAATTTTATCGTTTCCATTCGTTTAACGTATGCTGGCCTAACGCCAAGTCATGCACAAAAAGACTTAAGAACAGAGGGAAATAGTTCCACAAAGAATCCTTATTGCCTAAAATTAATTCAAAAACAAAGCTTAAGTTATATTAGGTTTGCCTCACATAACAGAATTGTAATCTGTTCAGACTAAGCCTCTTTCATGTTTGTCTTTCTTAGCATCGCATATTTTACAGTTAAAAATAACAACCCTATTTGATTTACACAATAAAATTATTTTATCTGAAACCTGAACTGCTGATAAAATAGCTTTTAAAATTTATAAACAAGTTAAATAACTATTAGAACCTAGTTGTAGATCAGTCTCAAAATATTTTGATTTTGGAACCAAAATAAAGACTTATATTTTACTTTATTTAATAGAGTTTGCTGAATATGAAAAATGTATAATACAAAAACGTTCAAGCATTAAGTCTGTTGCCGTCTCACGAGTAGCAAATGTTTGTTGCTGTTGCCAGTGTTTTTGTGTTCATCATTAAGCCTACTACAGCTTCTGTCTGTGAGTTTAACTTAAAAACAGCAAACATGATTAAATTGGATTACAAGTTTTAAAAGTTTGTCAGAGCTTTTGCAAACGAAGATTTTATATTGATAACTTCCTGGAGTCTTGGGTAAGTTTGTTTTATTAACGTTCCTGCAATACCATAGTTGTGAGGCTTGATTAATTTAAAACTGTTTTTAAAACAACCAAAATCTACTGGTCGTTTAATCAATAAATAAAACCAATGTAAAATTCAATTCAAAGTTCAAAGGTACTGACATACATTAAAATTTATAAAAAAATTACTCAATGGATTAATTAGTGCTAGCATTACTCGATACTACAGTTCTCGGCTGAAAGGGTTTAGTTGACCAATCTGAGATTTATTTAATATTATAATAAAACATCAATACCAAGATGGCTAAAATCTTTTACAACATTCCCCTCTCACTTTTCAGGAAAAAAATTACAAATTTTCCGTATCTGAACATGCGCACATACATTTTGATATTTCAACTTTCATTATAACTGTATTAGTTTTTAGCTTGTAATCTGATTATAAATGGTAGTTTACTCGAACCCCAGGCTGTGGTATTAGAAAAGAGATCTTCAAAGAAGAAAATTACAACTTGATGGACTACAATAAAATATTACCTTTTTACTTACGTAATATTTGATCTAAGCTTCCATCAACTACAAAGGTTTGAATAATTAAGTTCGGGTAAAATGATATTAAATGAACGACCGCCAATTTTTTAAAATATACAATTGTCTTAAAAAAGCCTTTGTGCGAGTGTGTCTGCTTATAACTGAAGAACTTTTGGGCTGATTGTCATCAAACCTCTCAAATATCCTCGAAGGGCACGCTGTATAGCCATGCCAATTATTTGTATTCTAGTTGATATACCTTTTCGATATTTAGCAGAACATCGTGATTTAAGTGCTGATTCTAAATAAGAAGAAAATATAATTCATTGATTTATCTTATTTCTTTTTCAACTTTCTTGAATTTTCCAGGTTTTCTTACGTTTAAAGCTACATTGGTTAAGAGTTAGAGAGAAAAAGAAAACCTTAAATTCTGAAATAAAAAAAAAACATTAACATATACTTAAGAATATACGACAAACATGACATTTTATTCAGCCAGTATGTCATTTAATTGCTTTGCTACCGAATTTCTAACTTTAAAGCTTATTTTTATACACTAATTTCTCTAGGTGTGTAAACTGTTTGTATTCAGCGCTGATGTTCATAGACCTAAAAAAGAAAATTTAATAAGTGTGTTTACTTCAGTATTTATAACGCTGTAACTATAACCATTGCAAGTGTAGTAGCACAATATTTACCAAAATGAACATTATTGTGGATGCTTTCAGATTTCGTAATAGTAAATGGGCTAACCTATTTATTAACGCTGAAGGAGGATAAGTGTGACATACTAATTGGGCTATCTATCTATCAGTGCTGAGGGTGACAAGTGTGACATACCAAATTAGTTACCCAGTTATCAAAACTGAAGGGGAATGACATACCAAGTAAGCTACATATCTATCAGTACTGACGGGAATAAGTCTGACATACCAAGTAGGTTACCAATTTAACGGAGATGAAGGGGATAAGTGTGGAATATCGAGTGAGCTGTTTATCTACCAGTATTCAGAATAATGAGTTATCAAGTGATATATCTATATTTCATACTGAGGGAGATGAATGTGGCATAGAAAACAGACGAATTTATCCTTCAGCATTGAGGAAGATAATGTGATATTGTGTATGAGATGATCTATCCATCACCAGTCATGGGCAATAAGTTTGACACTGCAAATGGGTAGAACTACTTATGGCTTGATTGATCTATAACCATTGAGGAAGATATGAGTGACATAACAGTATCCATGTATCACCCAACATCTGTTAATTTATATTATCGAATTGATACATATAAATGTAACCGAATCAATACAAAATACACATTTATAAATATTAAAAAGTGTTTTTTAAGTATCCAGCTCTACAACTGCAATTTTATGACTATTTAACTGACAATTGAACACTTATACAAACACACAAAATTTATCTGGTGGCTGTTGAGTCGAGTGTTACCATCGCTCTGAACTAGTAAAAACAGACAGTTAAACAGAAATACATATGTGACAAAGGAAAGGGTGATGAGTGAGGCGTACTATGCTTATATACATAAACAATAAAATTATAAACTCTAAGGAGTAAGTACATAACTGGCTACGTCCGGTTCACTTATCGCTAAATTACGTTGATAGTCAACCACCCCAGGTTGAAGGAAAACTGACTACATGCAGATTTATCAATCCCTTGGCTAATCACGGATTACTTCGATCATCTTTTCTTTGTACCTTATTATACACGTCCTTGCTTACCGGGAAATAATGTGATTTTTACTCGCATTTTAAACAACTTTAGAGAAGTTAAAGAACGTTTTTTTTTTCATTGTACGGAGGAGCTGGAATACATTTGATGTCAACAATCCACTTATTCTTTATTTTTCAATACATGGACCTCGAAAATAAGTGTAAGTTACCACACCACTTTCTTCTTAGATGAAAGTACATCTAGTATGTACAAAACAAGTGTAGATGGAAGTTTTCTTAGTTAGATCTGATACCTTACTATACAAGACAGAAAACCTGGCTGTTAACAATGAAACATGAAACTATGCTATACACAACAGAAATAGCGGACCGCAGCTATTCACACAGAAATTTGAAACTGTAATATATACAACAAAAATGTGAATCAAAACTAATCACAATGAGTCGTGAAACTGTAACAAACACAGCTGAGGTGTGAAGTGTGAATAGAACGTTTTCCTAATCAAATGTGAAACTATAAAATATGCAACTAATAATAATGCGGACTGAAGCTGTTCGCAGTAAAACCTGAAACTGTAAATATACACACCAAAGATGTAGACTAAAGGTGTTCATAATGAGACGTGATGTTGTAATATACATACAAAAAGTGTGGAAAACTGTTACTCACAGTAAGATCTGAAACTCTATTATATACAAAAAATCTGGAATTAAGCTGTTCACAGTGAGAACTGAAACTGTACATTTGTAATAGGGGTCACGATTTTTCTGTTTCACCTTCACTTCATTTTTCTTCATTCTCAGGGTGAAGATATAACGCCATGAATACGTTACATGCAGATATAAAAGGAGAGAGAGAGCGAATATTTTATTATATATCTATCAGGTCATCTCTTAAGTAATGTCCGATTTTAGGTTCAGAAAAATCCAAATCGCAGACTCCGAAATCTACAAGTCCAATTGCCTTAGGCCTAATAACAGTTACACCTTTAATAAGTACGCCCTATATTCGATAAAGAGATAAATTAATTACTGGAACTAGTGTAAAATAGAGTTGTTGATAGTGAAACCTAACCCTATAATACATATAACAGTTGTTCTCTGTGAGACTTGACACTGTAATATACACAAAAGAAAATGATGCTTACATTTTCTCATTGTGAAACCTCAAAATATAGTATATATATATATATACACAATCTTTGTGCTACAACTATTCAGAGTGAGAGTTTACATAGCAATGTACATAATAAAAATCAGAAAATTGTTTTCTGTGAGACTTGAAACTGTAGTATTCACAATAGAAAATATGATCTACATTTTTTGACAATAATATATAAAATTGTAATATACAGAAGGTATTGATTAATGCTGGGTAGAATGACATCAGAAACTAATACACACAATAAAAGTGTGTTCTGAAATTACAGTACATTCGGCAAAAAATATAGGCAAAAGTTGTTCACAGTGAGATCTGAAATGTTAGTAAATACAACAACAATGTGGATAAACGTTGTTCACAGTGAGATTTGAAACTGTAATAAAAGGTTTGGACAAAAGCTGTTCAAAATTACACCTGAAACTGTAACATGTACAACAAATATGTGGATTAAAGATGTTCACAGTTTTAATTAAAATAGAAATACATATATGTATATATAAACAAAATGTGAGCTGCTGTTATAGAAAATGGGACTTGATTCTGTAATGTATACAATAGAAAACATATAGTTGTTTTTTGTGAGATCTGACACATTATTTGACACAAAAGGAAATTCTGTCTACATTTTTTTATAGTGAAACACCAGATTGTAATATACCTAACAAAAATGTTGACTAAAGCTATTCACAATGAGTTCTTAAACTGTAATATACACAACGATAGACTAACCGATAGAAAACGTTGTTAGATTCTTAGTTAAGAGATTAAACGCTCCACTGGAAGATAACCTCTATTCTCTCAAAACGTCTTTAGACTTTGTGAATCGAATCAAAAACATCAAACTAAACTCATAATATATCTTTTAACACAAAATCTCTATTTACCTTACTACCTATACAAAAAGCCTTATCCTGTCTAAGAGAAGAACTAGAAGACAGTCAGGAAATACACCACCTTATCAACCTAACGGAATAATAAACTACAGTTATTTTACAAACAAAGGCTACTTTTACCAACAAATAGTGAATAAGATAAGTCATGGCGTCCTCTGTTTCCCTTCTACTTGTCTGTTTTAAAAGTAGAATGGTTTGGAAATAAATCCACTCATTTCAAGAAACCTGAAACCCATTTAAGATACGTCGATAAAACTGTAATATACACAATGAGATTGTGGACTACCGATCATCACAATGTAACAAAGAGAACGGAAAGTGTTAACAAAAGTTGTCCACAGAGACATTTGACTGTGTAATAAACATTAAAATATGTGGATAAAAGCTATTCAAAGAGATACCTGGAACTAACATATATAATAAAATATGTGGACTAAAGATGTTCACAGTGAGAATTAAAATAGTAATACATATATTCATATATATATATATAAACACAAAAAGTGAATTAAATCTATTCACAGCGACATCCTACACTAATTTAAACAACAGAAAACATACTCTGTGACGTCTCACATTGTAGCATGCACATTAAAAATGTTGTTGTCTACATGTTTTCACAGTGAGATGTCAAACAGTAATATATGCAACAGAAATGCTGACTAAAGCTACAAAACGTTTAATAAAGTTTATTATAGTTAGACCTGAAAAAAACAAAAATGTGGACTAAAGATGAGACTTCAAAATTTAATACATTAAAAATATATATATAGACTAAACATGTCCATTGTGAGGATAGAAATTATAAAATAAAGAAGAAAAAATAATAATAAACATTATTCAGATAGAAACTAGAAAGTGTAATACAGATATGTGCACAAGAAAAATGTGGACTGAACTAATTCAGAGTTACAGCTGAAACTATAGTGTAATAATAAAAATGTATGTGGACAATAGTTCTTCATAAAAGTGTAATATAGAGCAACAAACCTGTGGACTAAAAAGAGAGAGAGAGCAAAAATTCTATTATATATCTATCAGGTCATCCCTTACGTAATGTCCGATTTTAGGTTCAGAAAATGAGAAAGGATTATTTTTAATTATTTCCTGCCAACGATTCACAAGCTTTTGAATGGCACTTCTATAAAATTCTTGGGATTTGAAGGAAAAGAATGTAGAGAGGGTAGTTTTGACATCATGTGTTCCAAGCTCTTTTTCACCAACATAGTTTTGCAAACTTTGGAATAGATGATAATCAGATGGGGCAATGTCTGAAGAATAAGGAGGATGTGGAAGTTTTTTTTCCAATCTAGCTCTTCATTCTTTACAGATGTGACCTTGCTGTATGGGGCCGTGCATTATCTTGGTGTAACACAACACCTTTACGATTGATCAAAGCAGGCCTATTTTCTTTCAGTGCAACATTCAATCGCTCTAACTGTTGACAATAGATGTTTGATGTAATAGTTACATTGAGTGGCAGAAACTCAAAACGAATCACACCAACAATATCCCACTAAACGCTTAACAAGACTTTCCTAGGGTGGAGATCCATTATGGGCTGTGCTTTAGCCAGTTTACTTGCGCTGAGCCATTGTCTACGGCACTTAACATTTTTATAAAATATCCATTTTTCATCTAAAGTCACTAATCTGTCCAAAAAAGATGAGCTATGTTCACGAGAGTGCAGAGAAGTGCAAATGTCCACTCTTGCTCTAAGGTTGGCTTCTGTCAAATCATGGGTGTCCCATTTTCCAAGTTTTAACACGTTTTCAAAACAGCGGTGAACTGTTGAATGGGTTTGAATTAAACTTCTGTGCTAGTTCTTCAACTGTTAAAGCACAAACTTTATCAAGTGCAGCCAGCAGCAAGTCATCATTAAACTCAATGGGACAACCTAAATATAGCGCATCACTTAAGCTGTAGTCACCTGATATGAACTTATGAAACCATCTTTGACATAATCTTTCATTGAGAGACTCTGCACCATGCACACTTTGAATGTTTCGTGTAGTTTCTGCTGCATAATTGCCTTTTTTAAACTCATAAAACATTAGATGCCTAATGTGCTCCTCAGAACATCCATCTTCATAAAGGTTTATATGATTAATAACCTGAAAAAGTGGAGTTGAGTTAGTTTCTTTTAGTTGCCTGAACATTTTTATACACGTACTACTACATGTTTTAGTCATTAAAGCGTTCTACAAAGACAGAAGTGATGATGCACTTTCTGTATTCAATTGTCGGACATTACTTATGAAATGATCTGATACAAACAAAATGTGAATTGCAATTGTTGACAGTGAGACTTGACGCTTAATTTATACAACAGAAAAAAGTTATCCTCTGTGAGGTCTGACAGCATAAAGAAAAAAATGTCTACATTTACAGTGACACATGAAACTGTAATACATGTGCAAAAGGAATGTGAATTACAAATGTTCATACTGATACACCAATATACAAAAACAGAAAACATACTATTGTTTTCTGTGTAGCCTGACACATTAGTTGACATAAAAGCAAGTGTTGGGGTAGTTTTCGCAGTGAGATCTCATACCAAACAAAAGTGGTGATCAAAAATGTTCAGTGAAACTGGAATATACATGACATACATAGTGACTAGAGCTCTTCATAAAGAGAAGTGAAACTGTAAGATACACTACAAAAATGTGAACGAAAGCCACTGGCAATGACATCCGAAATTGTAATATAAACAACAAACATGTAAACTAAAGATATGCATGTTGAGACTTGAAATGGTAACACACCCAACAAATAAGTGAACTACAGTTATTCAAAGTTTGAAATGAAACTATAACACGTACAAGAAAAATGTGGACTAAAGCTGTTCACAGTTAAATATGATGCTGTAATATACACAACAAAAATTTGGATAACAGCAGCTCAAACTGAGATCTAATACAACAGTATACACAAAAGATATGCTGTAAAACTCTTCACAGTGAGTTATGAAATTCTAATATACAGAAAAAAATATGGGGCACAGTTATTCAAAGTGAGTTCTTGAAATGTGATATATACATGTGGACTAGAACTTTTTACAGTGAAATATGAAAGTGTAACACAGAAAAAATTGTTGACTACAGTTGTTCACTGTAATATTCATAAGAAAAAGAGTGGACAGCAGTTGTTATGAGTAAGATCTTAAATTATAACACCCACAAAAGTGTTGTTAACAGTGAGAGAAAATATACATAAAAATTATGGGACACAGTCAGAAACAAACTTGTCATATATAAAATAGAAAAATGTTGAGAATTGTCATTAAGAGTTAGATCTGGCAGTTCAATATACATAATAAAATATTGAATAAACTTTTACACAATGAGACCTGAAACTGTAATGTAAACATCAAAAAGTTGTTGGTAGGGAGACCTGAAACTACAATATATTAACAAAAATGGAAACTGATGATGCTGACTGTCAAAGCTCAACTGTAACATATACAAAAAAAATGTTCACTAAAGCTCTTTGTAATGAAACCTAAAACTGTAATATACGCAAACAAATGTGGACTAAAACTGTGTATGGAAAGGTCTAACACTGTAATATATATATGCAGATCAAAGCTTTTCACAATGAGATGTGAAACTAAAATGTGTACAAGAAAAAGCTGACTAAGTCTGTTAACAACAATCCTCACATAGAAATAAGCACAATAAACGGGTGGAGAACAGTTGTTTGCAGTAAGACTTGAAACTGTAATGCACACACGAAAAAAGTTCTGTAATTAATGACAGTAACACCCGAAACATTAATACGCACAGCAACAACGTGGACAACAGTTGTTTATAGTGAGGCCAGAAACTCTTATATAATCAAAAAAAAGTAAAAAAACAACTAAAGCTCTTAAAAGTGACATCTGAAGTGGTTATACATACAACAACAATCTAGACACATTTTCTCACAGTGAGATCTGAAACTGTAATATACACAAAAGAAAAGGATACAGATCCTCACAATAAAATATGATACTGTAATATATTCAAATAAAATGCAACAAAATTCTGTTCATTGTGAGAAGTGAAACTGTAACGTTCATAAGAGAAAACATGATGAACAGTTGTTCAAAGTAAGACCAGATACTGTAAACAACAAAAAGTGAGAGGTTTCAGAGTTAGTTCTCAAACTGTAATGTACACAAAACTAAGGGCTAAAGCTGTTCAGAGTAAGAACTGAAAGTACAAAAGTAATAAGAATTAGTGAGGACAACAGTTATTCAACTGAAAAGTTAATATTAACAAGAAAAATGTGGACTGAAAATGTTCACAATGAGAAATTTAAAAAAATAGTTGTTGAAATTGAGATCTCAAACTGTGATGTATACCGCATAAAAATACTGTTTTTCTCTTCAACGTCTGACACTGTAAAATATACGATAAGAAAATATTGTCTATGTATATTCCCAGCGAGAACTGAAATTGTAACATACACAACATAAATAGTGACTAGAGCTATTAACAAAGAGAACTGAAACTGCAATATACACAACAAAAATGTGAAATAAAGATGTCCACAGTGACACCTGAAATGTTTATATACTAAACAAAAGGAAAATTAAAGTTATTTAAAGTTAGATATGAAACTTTAAAATATACAATGAAAACGTGGACTAAAGGTGTTCACAGTCAAATCTAATACTGTAATATACACAGCAAGACCTAAAAATGTATGCACAAAAAATATGGACTAAAAGCTTTACTCATTGAGACAAAAAATTCTAATATATATTGTTGATGCTATAGTAGATACAAAAGATGTGAACTGAAGACTCTGTCTGTGAAAACTGACATGTAAAATGATCACTAAAACTCTTTATAATGAGACCTAAAACTGTAATATACACAAACAAATGTAGACTAAAGCTGTGCATGAAAAAACCTATAAGTGTTAGCAGTTGTAATGGACTCTATAATGTATACAACAGGAAACATACAGTTGTTCACTGTGATGTGTGACACAGTAGTATATTCAAAAGAAAATATGGTATAAATTTTTTCACAGTGAGACCTATAAATGTATAAACAAAATCTGGATTACAATTGTTTGCATTGAGATTTCACACTGTAATACATACAACCAAGAAGATATTATTGTACTCTGTGAGGTCTGACAGTGTAGTATATGCAACGGAAATTGTGGTTTACGTTTCCGAAACATATGAGATCTGAAAATGTAATATACATAACAAAAATGTAGATTAAAGCTATTAGCAGTTAAACCTGAAAGTGCAATATATACAGGAAAAGTGTGGATTGAAACTGTTAATAGTGAGACCTGTAGTTGTAATAAATATATATAGATATATAACACAAAATAAAAATTGTAATTATTCACAGTGACACCTGATACTGTAATATACAAAACAGAAAACTTACATTTGTTCTATGTAAGGTCTGATACTGCAGTATACATATTAAGACCTGAAGCTCTAATCCACCAAAAACAATTTTGGTCAATTGCTTTTCCCAGTGATTCCTGAAAATGTATTGCATGTGCGTGTGTAAGTGTGTGTGTGTGTGTGTGTGACATCTGAAACTATAATATGTGTATATATGATAGTAAGGGTGGTATACAGTTGGTTACAAAAATACCTGAAACTGTAGCATATATGATAGTAACTGTAGTCTACAGTTCCTCACGGAGAGACCTGAAACTGCACTACAGATACTATTAAGTTTTATGTTTGATAACCTGGTCCTATTATACAGCGAACAGAAATTACGATAATTACGTATGCATAAAATAACTTAAAGCTGTTATATATACAAGTTAAGTGAATAATATCCTCGAAAAGGAATTATAAAGATATAAAACACGTGCATCAGAAAATATTTTTTTAAAAATAAGTACAACAATGAAAGTTAGGAAAAGAACTCACTATGGCCATCAACATCACAACCAGACTTTAACTTTGGTGATGAACGACATCGTTTTATGAACGACCGCATCTGCTAACCTTCACGAAGGCTGAGCGGAGAAGTCGCTTGCCATTTCTTCCCGTAGTGTCAGCATTTTTCTGTCATGATTTTCCACTTTGCTCTGAGAATCCACCACACGTTCCACTTGCCGAAGTACGGTAGCAAGGCAACGTGAAACTTTCAATGACCAATTTGTTCTTTCCCGAGTAGAAAAGTTTTAAACATCTGTTTTTTAAGTGCTAATTATAACTCAGAATCGTAAAGAAGCTTCTATCAGTGTTTGTGATGTTATTTAGAACGAAAATGTAAGATATCAGCTCCTGTTAGTGCAGATAAGTGAAAACCTTCCATACCTTAAACAATTTTCAGAAACGAAAGCGAATATTAAAAGTTATTCTGAATATTTTTACATGCAATTTTTACAATTGTAGTAACATCCTTATAATGCTGCATCCAAGTAAGAATATTTTTAAAAATACTTTAAGTTAAAAGATTTTTTCGTTTATTTCTTGACGTCATAATTGTTTTCGTTTTATTTATTTTTTTACAAAATTGGTTGAAAATAACTCGTATATTTACATTGCCATGTTTATTTTCGATATTTTACAAAAGTTGACGATTTCGATGTTTTATCGATGACTTGCTATAATGACTGTACTATACATTGATGCATCACTTAGTCAACATCACCAACTGCCAGTTCTTGTTCAAGATCACTGGATAAAGATTATAGGATAAACAGATGGGTAAATAGGTAGTTAAGTAGATGAATTAATGGACAATAATTTGTCTAGCATGAGATATTATGCAGTTTTAAAATACTTAAGTCTGTATATTACCAATTAAAACTACTCACCATAAGCAGGAAAACCAGCCAGCCCCTCTTGATAACACGATTGGCTCGTGGTTGCAAGAGTCTCCAGTGCTGAAAGCACGGAATGTGTTTGTGGTAGCATATAACCATCCCGAACCTTGGACCTTTCAATTTGAAACTTATCATACGAACCATTAGGCCCAATCCGGGCTTTTAATATTCGGTATTTTCGGTTTCAAACTGCATGTCACAAATTAAGTTATTGTTGTTATTTGTTTGGTTATCCTTGGTTCGACTACATTTTTCTTCTTCAACTTACTGCTTGTTTTAACCCTATTCTCATTTTCAAACAAGTATGGCTTATCGTATAATATATTTCTGTCACCGTGTTAAACCGTACTGTATAACGACATGTCTGCCTTTATGTTTAGTCTTTTCATATAATACTCTTTCTATCTCTGTATTAAGCTATGCTGTTTCATGTTTTGTCTTAATTATAAGCAGTGTTGTATAACATTACTTTTATCTCCGTATTAAGCCTTGTTGTTCAACATTTATCTCTGCCTCCGTGTTAAACCCTGTCACATAAATAATTCTATTTCCATGTAAAGCCCTTTCATGTAACACTACTTCTTTCTCCATGTTAACACCTGCTGTATAAAACTATTTCTGTTGCTAAGCCCTGCTGTTATAAATGTTTGTCTTCATTATAAGTCATGTTATATAACACTATATCTGTCTTTATGATAACTATCGTATAACACCATTTCTACCTTGCGTTTCTGTTTTGACTTTTCAACACTTTTTCTTCCTTTGGGGCCTGGCATGGCCTAGCGCGTTAAGGCGTGCGCTTCGTAATGTGAGGGTCACGGGTTTAAATCCCCGTCGCGCCAAACATGCTCGCCCTTTCAGCCGTGGGGGCGTTATAATGTTACGGTCAATCCCACTATTCCTTGGTAAAAGAGGAGCCCAAGAGTTGGCGGTGGGTGGTGATTACTAGCTGCCTTCCCTCTAGTCTTACACTGCTAAATTAGGGACGGCTAGCACAGATAGCCCGCGAGTAGCTTTGTGCGAAATTCAAAAACAAAACAAACTCTTCCTTTGGATTACGACGCATCGTTTATTAGTTCCGTTTTATGTTTTCTCTTGATAACAACATGGATCTTCAAATCTAATTAAGTTTATTTGTTTCTGATGTCATTCAAGAATCATAAAACGCACAAATAAAAAATTTTATATAAGGTTCATTACTCTATCGTTTATTAACAATATAATGCAGACAAATTACCAAGCATTTAATATATCAATCTTTAATCATTTTAGACTTCTAAGCCTCGCCACTCAGTGGCACAGCGGCATGTCTGCGGACTCACAGCGCAAGAAACAAGACTTTGATACTCGTAGTAGACAGAGGACATATAACCCGTTATGTAGCTTTGTGTGTACTTCCAAACAAACTTCTGAGCTCCACCTCTCAAATAAAAAATGTTCTAATTTAACAATATTTTTTACTACAGCAACACTGGAATTGAACAATAGTAATAATAGCTCACTAATGAAAATCAGAATATATCATCCTGTCCCTGTGACTGATGTTCGTAACTCTAGATCACTACAGCAATTCACGGAGTGACCAGCAGTAGTATCGCAGCTATGGAAAGCCAGAATGTATCAATATGTCCTTGTAAATGTTGTCCATCCCCCCATGTTGTCATAGCAATATAAGGGGTCAAGAGCAAAGTTTAGTTTAATGATAGTTATAGTTCGCTGACGAAAACACAGAAGGTATTTAGTTGTCCCCATGACTTCTGTGTTTTTCTTCTCTCTCAATAACTCTTTTCTTTGTTACTAAGTTATTGATACAAAAGTCTAGAGATGCATCTTTTGAATGGATTGTTTATTTTTATTTTTTTGTTTAACTTAGATACAACGTTTTGACCACACGTGTGGCCATAATCAAGTAATTGTCGAATGTTCAAAACGTTGTAATTAAGTTAAACAACTCATAAAAATGAATAATACACTCCAAAGTTATCTCTGGACTTTTATTTAAATGATATTATGTATTTCTTTTATCTTCACAAAAAGGTTATTCATTCGATTAGTATTAGAGCAATGCGTATTCCAATATATATTACATTCGCCGAATGAAAATATTTTATGTTAAAATGTTAAAATCAATTTGTGTGCACACCTATCCCTTCACGAAACCTTATTTAAACTGTACTTATCTGCCATATCATTATATAAAAATACTCAAATATTTTTTTCTGATGAAAATGAACAACTAAAATGGGCACGCCCTAGTACTAAGTTCTTATCTTATGTAATTAGTTAAAAACAAAACGGGCACACGTGCAACCACAAAAATATACAAATCCTCACTATTGCAATAGCAGTTTTTCCCTAATAAATTTATTAAGAGCAATACTATCGTTTTTCTGATAGTATATACACTGCTGACTAAAATCTTAAGGCCAATGAACATAAAGAAAAAATGTGCATTTTGCGTTGTTAGACTCAACTACTTATTTGAGTAGAGTTTCGAAAGATAAAAATAAGAAAAGGGAAAATAAAAATAAAAAACTTTTTTAGCATTTAATAGGGAAAATGTGAACACTATGAAATTAGTCTAAATACTAGCTTGTCAAAAGTTTAAGACCTTACCAGAAAGAAGTCCTAAACAGGGTAGGAAATGCCCAACAAGAGGTCTCAGTAGTGAGTTGCACGGACATCATTGCAAATAATTTCAAACATTCGCTTTGGCATGGTCGATATAAGCGTTTGCAGAAGGCTGGCTGGAATGTTATTCCAAGTGGTGAAGATGGCTTCACGAAGATTCCACTGCTTGGAATTGATGTCCATTTCTCCATTGTGTGGTGGGATATCGTTATCGTGCCAGTAACGTTGGAAGCCATCTGGACCATCCAGGTTAATTTTTTTCACATCAGAGACAAAACCTTCGTCCACTTTTCTACATCCCATGTTTGGTGCTTCTTAGCAAAGTTTAATCGAGCTGTTTTGTGGTGTGGAAGGAGGCGTGGCCTTTGAAGACGTTTATGGTTTTTAAAGCCTTTCTCTCGTAGATGCCGTTTATTGTTTTTGAGCTGCATTCTGCGTCCGTAAGGACCTTAATCTGGTTCGACGATCGGCTGGTGTCTTACCAAACAACCCATTGAATCCTCCTGCTCAACGCCGGTGAAATTTTCTTGGGCCGACCAGTTGAAATTCTCGTTCCGTATCCCTCAGGGTCTTGAAATTTGCAACAGCAGTTTTATTACGCCCAGTCTCACCAGTGATGGCACATTGAGAGAGACCTTGCTTTTGCAGCTCGACAATTCTGCCACGTTCAAACTCTGTTAACTTTTTAGCCTTTGCCATGTTTTTACCCAATGTAACACAGGAGATGTCAGTGGGAGATGTTGACAACGCTAATGCTTGAACACAAATGACAAAATTTCGTTACGTGTTTATCGATTAACGCTTCGTTTCAATATGGTCTTAAACTTTTGACCAGCTAGAATTTAGCCTAATTTCATAGCGTTCACTTTTTCCCTATTAAATGCTAAAAATGCTTTTTATTTTTATTTTCCCTTTTCTTATTTTCATTTTTCGAAGCTCTACTCAAATAAGTGATTGAGGCTAACAACGCAAAATGCATATTTTTTCTTTATATTCATTGACCTTAAGATTTTGGCCAGCAGTGTATATATGTATACAGGTATCCCTTTATTCACGAACGTTCAGCTTACGTTTTCAACATTTAATGTAGTTAGCTTTTAGTCAAGATTTTTTATTTGTATTTGCGCGAATGTCGTATAAAAATTTTGCTCATTACGAAACTGTTTTTCATTATTACAAAACTCAAATAGATGAAAAGCTATTTTTATCTCTTATGATATTGAAATGTCTTTATTTATTGAGCTATTTTTCACTGCTACTTAATTTAAATTCAGCTTTATTCGCAGTATCGGATTTCTAGGTCCGATTTTGTTGAACCTGGGAGTGTCAGGTACCATTTCGACATCTTTCTCTTCCCTGACAGTAGATTTCTTATTCTTCTGAATTTATTATTTTATTGTTGTATCGGGTTGCATGTTTAATTTGTTTTTCTTCTCAAATGGTTTTTGTTACTTTTTTATTGTTTAATGTTTGGACTCCTTGGTATTGTAATTTAGCTGACTTTATACTAATGTTATATCCAGATTGTTGAGGTTTTTTTAAACCACATAGAAATTTTCTGGTGATGTTTACACATTAACACAAAGCTAGATATACTTTCTCAGCGTTCTTAGGTAAACATTAGTATTACCCTTTTAAGACATCGTCCATATATGGTTTGTTTGTTTGTTTGTTTTGAATTTCGCGCAAAGCTACTCGAGAGCTATCTGCGCTAGCCGTCCCTAGTCTAGCAGTGTAAGACTAGAGGGAAGGCAGCTAGTCATCACTACCCACCACCAACTCTTGGGCTACTCTTTTACCAACGAATAGTGGGATTGATCGTCACATTATAACGCCCCCACGGCTGAAAGGGCGAGCATGTTTGGCGCGACGGGGTTCAAACTCGTAACACTCTGATTATGAGTCAAGTGCCTTAACCACCTGGCCATGCCGGGTCCCATAATGGACGAATATCATCACTTTTTACATAATTACACACAAATCGCTTATGTATGTTCGCAGAAAGTCCTAGGTTTACATCACAGTTTATTGCAGTAATGATATAAAATACACAAATAATTTATTTTAGTAGATATAAAATCGCACAAAGCTACCCGTTTTTAAAAGTCATCACCACCCACCGCCAACTCTTGGGCTACTCTTTTACCAACGAAAAATTGTTTAACGGGCGAGGAACGCATCCACAATTTTTACAGTTTAGATAACAGAAAAAGCGTTTTCGATTTGGGATTTTTCATCATTTATGCATTTAAACAATTTTCTTTGTATCTTCCAATGAAAACATTGTTTTTATAAAAGTAGTTTCTGACATATTGAGCACAAATGAATCAGTTACATATATATACTGTTATCATCTACCCGAAGTATCAGGTTATATTTACTAACGTTTGTTGTTAACCAAAACTACACAATCTGTTATAACGCTGAATCACTGAAGAGAATTTTACGATGTTTCGCCTTATTTGACTTAAATAAGTCTAAGGATGAAATATTGCGATAAAGATTAGGTATATCAGGAAATAATACAAGTGTGTTCTATCTTTATGACATTTTGTGTCAAGTAAGTAATGCAAATGTGTTAAACACCAATTTACAAAAATATGTTTCTATACTTAGTTTAGTATCATTGAACTTTTACTTTATATCCATAGCAAGTTACAGAAAACTTCCTTCTTTGATTAATCGTCCTTTAAAGCTTCTGATTATAAAAAAGTAAGAACGAAATGTTTCTGATGTTGTGCTTTTCTTTCTAGCGGACTGAAGACTGATGGACTTTTGAGATGTCATCTATAAACAATATATGTGAGATTTCCTTTATTTTCGCAAGGACAATCCAGTTTGATCCAAACACATTTAAACATAACAGTTCCGCTTGCTCCCACCACAAGTAAACATTATAGTTCTGTTTGTTCCCAACATAATTAAATTTGGTAAACCCTTTTATCCAAACACAGTTAAATTTAGCAGTCTTATTGATCCCGACTCACATTTAAATGCGGGAATCCCATTTGATCCCAACATATAAACATTACAATTCCATCTGCAACCAACATATTTCAATTTGACAATCCCTTTAGTCCAAACATATTCAAACACAACATTCCTGCTTGATCCCAACACATATAATATGATAATTCTATTTGATCCCAGCATATAAAATTATAACAATCCTGTTTATTCTCAATACATATAAAAATTGCAATCTCGTTTGATTCCAACATATTTAAAAATTTCAGTCAGTTTAGTCCTAACACAATTAGGTTTGGCAATTTCATTTGATCTCAGTTTTTGTTAACATGACAATACCGTATGACAATTCCATTTAATACCACTTCATTTAAACAAAGCAAACAGTTTATTCCAAACTTATTTGAATACGATAATCCCACATGATCTCATCATGTATAAACGTGATAACTCCATTTTAAGTTTGTCCACAGATAAACAACAAACACGTGAAAGAGATTGCTGAAATAGAGAACGAAAGTTTGAAAGATAAACAAAAGAAAATTATCGATTTTACAATTTTATTTAAAGTATTTAAATGCAAATTTATTTATATTTCCGACTGTAAATACTTTTATTTGAAATAGAAGACCACACTATAGCAGAAACACATACGCATACATCACAGCTTAACAAAAATTATGTACCTGTGTACAGTAAATATAGAAACAGTTTCCAAACTAAACCTATAAAGACAACTAAGTGATAAATATATGTATATATGCTTTTATATACTACCTGAAAATCTACATACACACAAACACTGAATCTATTTTCAAACCGTTCATCAAACAAAATTCAAACGCCACAACCACGTCAAATGCTATATTTAAGATTGAGTAGTCCAAATTTTGAGACGCAATGTTGCTGTACACGCTCGCCCTTTTAGTTGTGATCGCATTATATAAGGTTATAGTTAATCTAATTATTCGGTTCAAAGAGTTAGGCAAAGTTTGTTTGGCTTCTAGCAAAATATCTTTAAGTAATAACACACTCGAATTTTTATTTTTTATTAATAACACTACACTTGAATTGCTAGCTTATTATATGGAATTAGGACTTATCCATATCTCCTAAACTAGACGATATTTGTGACAAGTTATTGAGTTTATAGTTGATAAAATCGTTAATAGAGAAGGTGTCCAAGTAATAAAACAATGCGTTATAAATATTATATATTTTAGTTTTATTGTTTCTTCTCATACGACACGATGTTCTTGTGGTCAATTTATTTTATAGACGTAACCGTTTGTCTGGTGTCACAAGTTGTTGTGAGGAACTGAATGAAATTCATAATTTCCTTGAAATTTGATAAGGGGCTTCAGGTGACACCCCACTCCCAATGATCGATATTTAACCTGATAAACAATCGAATGAACGGATCAAATTTGGCAGTCATATCAGTTACATTTCCTTAGGGACGCAAATGAACAGTGGTCGAGAAGATCGCTAGCAAAATACGTGAACCCTATACCAAATTAAAGTGACATTTGCATCGGATTAACGGTTCGTTAGCCAAGGTTCAAAATAATAGTATGGCAAGGCACCCATTTGTAGCTTTATTGTTTTAAGCCCAACATTGCCAAGTAACTGTTCTAGTAATTTACATATTCAGATTTATACAGCTAGTGTACCTTTGAACACATGTTATTCATAAATAGAGTTTATGGCGATGTGATTTACTTTCGCTCAGTGCTATCTAATCGAGAAAGTATTTCAACTTTATGCATTCATCACAAAGAACGAAACGTAATATGCTCGTGGTAACAGCGATAATTCTGACATTGCCTTTCTTTGGCGCACTATAACGCGTGAAGTTTGATGCGTGCAACTTACTGTGCTGTAGTGTGTGTCACTCTCACAAAAACGCGTAGTGCGAAAATTAAATATATCTTGAACGATAAAGAGCAAGTAGATATGATAACAATGAGAACGAACTGATAATGGAGCAAATTACTACAGTCGTGTTTCCGCTGGGTATACAAGCACAAGCGACAAGCCATCCATCATACCTTATCTTTAGGGCAGATTACGCAGGGGACTAGAATCGATCTACCGTCAACGTTTCTGTGACCGCCCGATCGTTGTCCTGGGGGTTCTTAGCGGTAAAGTCTCATTTTTATATACGATCCTATATACGTGAGATCCATAAGATTCTATATTTTATGTACATTTCCTTTTTCTTTCTTAAATATATTAACCGTAATCTTTAATAATTCCAGTATTGTACAATAACTCGTATTACAATGCATCACTTCTTTGCTGCAAACACAATGAATGTCTGTTTAACTAACCACTGAACCTCTTATCCTAAACTTTACAACATTCATATTCATTAATCCGTCACATTCAGGTTCATATTTGTATTAGGATGTAAAATAAAAATCTATCATTTTACTAATATAATTTTAAGTAGTTTCCCTTTTCTTTGTTCGATGTTAACAATCTGGCTTGTCAGTTAGCTGTTTTAACATCTAGGTCATTAATGGGTTTTATCTGTTATACATAAATACACACACACACACACACACACACACACACACACACATATATAGTACTTGATGAACCCTAAGAGGATATGCCAAATTTGGTGACAATCGGTTCAGCGGTTTGCCAGATAAAAGCGAACACACATATAGAGACTTTTATCAAATAGTGGTTTGTATAGTTGCATATATATATATATTTCCAAGAGTAAATCCTTATGTTATGGATTTAATATTGGAAGCACTGATATGTTAATTTTGGACGTAGCTGGTTTGATAACTCTGTAAAAATTGAAGTAGAAACTGTTATTTTTGTTTTATTCTGAAATTAGAGAAAGTTCGATCATAGAAGCTATCTGATCTTATCAAAAACTAGTAAGTTTTTTCTAAGTATGCGTGATATTTAATCTTTAGCTCAATCTCTAGTTTCTATAAGAAACTAGATAGACATTCACATAGATAGGGGGGACTAATGGATTTGGTCAGAAGTTTACTTCAACTCACAATCATATATATGGATACACATATAAACATAAAGATATCATATCTTAAGATACAATCCAAATACGCGCAAAAACAAAAGAAACAGAAATAAAACTAAATGTAAAAATCGTGTTATCAGTGGTTACTTGTACATACACATAAATATATATGTACATACATACATACAAATATACGTACCCATTTTTCCTTTGTTCTTACATTACTTCATATAAACACAAATAAAAATCTCAGCTTCTAGTTATAAAAGCAAAAGAACTATGTGTTTGCTTCGAACATTCGCTGAAAGCTTCACAATGGCTTATCTATGTTAGCCATTCTTAGGTTTGAAGCGATACACTACAGAGAAGGCAGTAAGGGTGTGTGTTTATTCGTTTTCTTATCATAGCAAAGCCGCATCGAGCCATCTGCTGCGTCCATCGAAGGGAATCGAACCCCTGACCTACTGTTGTCCCGTCAGAGGACAGGCAGTAAGTCAAAAGCATTCATTCCAATTCTTTGGCTACTCTGATGTAACACATAATTCCAAAGTGCGGAGCGCGTTTTTGCGGCAGTAAAACACCAAACATAGACCGTTCAGATTATAGTCTGAAACTAGTTACGCCCAACCTGAATTAGTGTTGGTATCAGTGAATTTGATTTTTAAGTAACGGAGCGACTTAAGCCATTAATTCATACACATCAGATAGGCGTTCCTCCCTGTGATGATCGATTTTTTATTTGAACACTGACACGACACTTCCAAACTTTTGTTGTTTTTCTTCTTTAACTTATCTAAAACTTAAATAACGCAAAAAAGAAAGAAGTCTGAACCTACTGGGAAAACAATTCTGAGAAAAGCGTTTTATCATTATTATTTTTTCCTAGTTACAGTTGATGTATAATGTAAAATGTAAGCACAAAAAAGTATGGGTGAAGAGTGTACTTTTTAACATAGACGGATAAAGACGAAACAATTATGCAACTATTTTAAGAATCGAAAACGCCAAACCAATGTTTTTCCAATACGAATTATGCCACAGCTTGTGTGATATTTTTTTTCTTTTGGAAAAGTAATCTGTATTTGTATGTGGAATTTGGTGTATAGCAGCTACTCCAGGACTATCTATTTGTGCTAGCCTTTCTTATTTTATAATACATGATAGACATCTATCTACCTCTAACTCTTAGGCTATTCTTTACCAATGAAAATAAGGTTGATTTTTACTTTATAGTGCTTTCATGTTTGAAAGGGCGTTGCGTGTTCGACGACGGGATTCGAACCCGCAAATCGCATATTGTGAGTTTAACGTCCTACCCACTAGAACACGCCAACCCCCGTAATCATTCTTCTACAAAATATCACAAGTCTACGTTGTAAATAATTAGAGCATGTACACTGTGGTAAGTGTGATCATGCATGTTATAAAACATGAGACAGCTGCGGAGTAAAAGAACAAACGACTGTTTAATTAACGACTGTTAATATAAATAATAAAAAAACAGATAAAGACAGTTGGTTTACGTATATGTGTAAGAGAAAAGCTTATTCATAGCGAAAGAAAGAAGTGAATTTGGCTGAAGGTCTGTGAATACTGTTTACTACACTACGGAGGTGGATACAAAGAGCTTATAAAAATACAACCAAAAGAAAGAATAAAAAAAATTAAGCGTTTAAAATATTTTTCTCTGAGTAGAAACGTGATGTCCTTGTAAGAGTATCAAGAAGGTAACTAGTAACATTATCGAAATATACACTACATGGCCAAAAGTATGTGAGCATCCGACCACCACACCCGTGTGTGTTTGTTGAACATCTCATTCCAAAATCATAGGCATTAATATAAAGTTGGTCCCCCGTTTGCTGCTACAACAGCTTTCACTCTTCTGGAAAGGCTTTTCACTAGATTTTTGGAACATGACTGCGGGAATTCGCTCCTATTTAGCCCAAGAGCATTAGTAATGTCGGGCGAGAAGGCCTGGCTCAATATCAGCGTTCCAATTTATCCCAAAGGTGTTTTATTGGGTTGAGGGCAGGGCTCTGTGCAGGCCAGTCAAGTTTTTCCAAACCAACCTCGGCAAACCATATCTTTACGGACCTCGCTTTGTGCACGGGGGTGTTGTCATGCTGAAACAAAAAAGGACCTTCCTCAAACTGTTGCCACAAAGTTGGAAGCACACAATTTCTAGAATGTCGTTGTATGCTGTAGCATTAAGATTTCCCTTCACTGGAACTAAAGAGCCTTGCCAACACAATGAAAACACAGCCCCAGACCATTATTTCTCCTCCACAAAACTTTACAGTTGGCACTATGCATTCAGACAAGTAGCATTCTCCTGGCATCCGTCAAACCCAGATTCGTCCGTTAGACTGCCAGATAGTGACGTGTGATTCATCACTATAGCGAAAGCATTTCCACTGCTCCAGAGTCCAATGGCGGTGTGCTTTACACAACTTCAGCCGACGCTTGGCATTGCGCATGGTGATCTTAGGCTTGTGTGCGGTTGTTCGGCCATGGAAACCCATTTCATGAAGTTCCCGACGAACAGTTCTTGTGCTGACGTTGCTTCCAGAGGCAGTTTGTAACTCGGTAGTGAGTGTTACAACTGTGGACAGACGATGTTTACGTGCTTCGCACTTCAGCACTCGGAGGTCTTGTTCTGTTAGGTAGTGTGGTCTACCGCTTCATGGCTGGGCTGTTGTTGCCCCGAAAGGTTTCCATTTCACAATAACAGCACCTACAGTTGACCGGAAAAGCTCTAGCAGGGCAGAAATTTGAGGAAATGACTTCTTGAAAATGTGGCATCCTATGATAATACCACGTTGAAAGTCACTGACTTCTTCAGTACGGCCCATTCTACTGTCAATGTTTGTCTATGGAGATTGCATGGCTATATGTTTGATTTTATGCACCTGTTAGCAATGGGTATGTGTCGAACTCATTAATTAGAAGAGACGTCCACATACTTTACAATACTGGAAACTCCAGAATAACAGATAATGATCCATCTGAGGAAGTTATCCCCAACCTACATCTCTTAAGCAACGAGAACAAATAGCCATATCCAACATGATCAAAAGTCTTCATTTGATCAACCTTGAGCAGAATCCCTCCCCGTTGCGTTCAGTCAATATAGTCTATCAACAACTTCTAAATGAGGGGCAACACAACTACATCCCTACCCGGAATACATTCATATTGGTTTTGTGAAATGATACTACCTATAATCTGAAATAGCCGAATCCATACTTTTGGCAATGTAGTGTATCTTAAAAATAAACTTGAAAAGTTTTCACAGCGAAATAAAACTACTAGCCGTAAAGGGTTTTAGCCTCGTCTGCAGTTACTGGTGAAGGAAAGAAGTCCTAAAACAGAAATTTGAGTTAAAACAAAAATAACTCAAATTGTAATATTTTTCTTCTTATCAAAAATTCAACACAAATTTAACGATACGTTGCACCCTGCAATGTTTGCTTTTAAGTTAACCAGGATAATGTGGATAAATACTCATTATTTGTGCAACAAAGGGCTTCAGTTACATGTTGTATAAGAAGGAAGGAAAAAGTGACTACTAGAGAGGTATACCCTCTCTTCAGCCAATAGATGAAACTAAGAAAAGAAGGAAAAGTAAGGATGAAAAAAGGAGAGAGAAAGAGTATCAGTAGATAACACACATACATGCAGTACCATCAAAAATAATACGATAAGGAGGTATGTTAGCGTCAGGGACATTGATCCTGAGTCGGCGAATTAGAAGACTAAATATAATATTTTAGGTTGGACAGAGAAATGTGAATATATTCAGGATCAGTAGGTGGAAGAGACAGAACATATGGGTTCAACAGATGTTCAAGTGGAGGGGTGACACTAAGAGAATGGTGGAGAGACTTCTGAAGTGCAGTAGCAAAGAAAACATTTTGAGCAACACTGGACATAACGAAGGTGAATGATAAGCGGGGAAAAGGTGTAAATGATAAAAAAAAGAGTCGATTTAAAGTGCAAAAGAAGTCACAATGCAAAATATGGCCAAAACGAATGTGTGATATATGGTGACCAATGTAAAAAACTCCAGCTGGAAAGCAAACTTTGACGAAAAGATGCTCAAGAAAATTATTAGCAGAAAATGAATGAATATGGAAAGGAAGATAAAAACCACAACAAATAGCAACACCACTTCTGTCAATACTGGAAGGATGATCACAGTAAAGAAAATGGTAAAATAACTACTCAGTCTGTGTGGGTTTTTCTTAAGGTTTCATTGAGAAGAATACAATCATAAACAGCATCATGTAGAAGCAACTCCAAGATTGCAAATGAAAGAAGGGATGGTAAAAAAATGGGAAGTTTAACACACAGTCTCGAGGTCTAAACTGACCAGTTCCTACGGTTGACGAAACTGAAAAAAAAATGTATTCAACCTTGAGTAGGTGGCTTGCACCTGAGTTTAAGGACGACCTTAGCTGTATGGTGAATGCTATCGAGAACAAATAGGCGCCAACAGGGGAGTATGTTCTGTAGAATATTGGTAAGAAAATGAAGAATGCCCTCAACTGCAGAATAAAAGAAAACTGATGTGAGGATAATAGGGTCAGAGGTACTTTCGTATGATGGTCTTGCTTGGAAAAAGTTTTACAACAATACTTATATGAATAATTAGGGTGTTTCTGGTGACATGGGTTACAAACAGGGGGTAATTCCAACTGGAATCATTGACGAGCAAAATAAGAGTTCTGACAATGGGAAAATACAGGCATTTTGCTGTCAAGTAAGAGTTTTAACATAAACATTTTTCACAATGTAAGGGCTGAGGGTGAGGAGATTGAGAGACTTCAACCAGATGAAGTTATTTAAAGAGATAGACTCTGTGGTGATAAAGATGGGCAATGAAGTCAGTGTTCTTAGAGAGAACAAGAACCATGTATGTTGGTTCCTGAACATTTTTAATACGTATGGCACACTTGATATATGAAATTGATCCTTCAGTAAGTTCGAAATAATGACGTCTTTGGTGATGAGAGGGTCCACCTCATGAATGACCGTAAAAAGAGAACTGGTCGTTTAGGTGGTGGCTATTGTTTCAGAGAAGGTGAGGTAAGTTTCTAAAGATGGTGTTGGAACCCATATTTAAGAGTCTCATTTGATTAGAAAGGATGTGATAGAAATGAATGTTGAACGTTTTTAAAATGACTTAAGTATGGGTAGGAACAATTTTATATATATCATTTCGAAGATAGTGTTCAGTACGTTCCTGGAATAATGTTTGGATAGTGTAAAACTGAGGTTACATTTGATAAAGAAGAAACATTGAAACAGAAAGAGGAGGTGTCTCCACAAGCAGATTTCCGAGATCAAGAAGGTGATAAAGGCAGACAAGTATAAGTTGTAGATAAAGTGGCTGCACAGTAAGCAACAACATCAGTAAAAGTAGATGATTCTACAGGTATGGAAGACACACAGACTAGAAGAACAGAGTACTGGGATGAAATGACTGGGAGAGATAAGAGTGAGAATGGATTGAAACGGCGACGATTAAGTGATAGAATAGCTCATCTAGATAACCTCAGGCAGTTCGCCATGGGAGGATACCCAGAGTGCATAAAGAATAATACAGTAAATACAAGAACTAATGCAAAAGTTAAACTATAACAAGAAGTGAAAAAGCACAAGAAAAAAAGTAACTCACCAAAAATGTACGGTCCAAAAACAATGCCAGGCAATCCAAAAGTATTAAATTCAACTTCCAGATTCCAATCTTGTAGTATAATGTGCTCCTACTTATTATGCCACATGAGACTAACATGCTGTTGGTGTAAATAGGCATTGTAGTCACTGTGAGAAAAAACTATATACTGGATAGGTGAAGTGAAAAAATTTGTTATTGGCCACTGTTCAGTTCTTCGCACTGTATAGCTGCACAATAGCAGGTATAAGTAAACTCAGTATTCCGGAAATTGTTTAATTTGGAAGTTTATGTTCAAGAGGATTAGTGGCTAATGACACGATTTCTCCTCTTCACGTATTCAGTGTATGAGTTTCCTTCATAGCGAATATGAAGCACGTTCACACCAACAGTACGTTTGATACTTTTCGCTACGATATAGGTTCAGCTTATCTCTCTTTGGTCAACTTGGTTTCAAAGTTACTGATTATAAGTGGAATTTTCCAAAACTGGTATAATCCATTAACAAACGTTGATCAAGTACAGATTGAACCGGATTTCTCTTAAACGTAGACTTTGAAATTAAACACAGAATACTAAGCTTATTTATTTATTACATAGTACTAACACTTAGTACTATTTATGCCATATCAGGCTCACGTTTTTTGTGCAGTGTATGCTTGGTTACTATCTCATTTTTTGTGATGAAGTGGAAAAATTAACTGAAAGTGGGGACTGCTGGCAGTCCTTCCCAGGGAAAGCTTCTTGTTGCACTGTTCATTTACAAATATATACAAAACTGCTGAATAACTTATAGAAAAAAACAACATTCATTATCAGTTAAAGGAAAAAGTTAGTTTATTGCTTCAGCTAATCCGTTCAAAATGTTGTAAGTTACATTTCTCGATGCACGATTTCCAAAATCTTCAAGCTGCGTATGAACTTGCAGTACTGTCGTTTTTTAACTTCATGATTCACTCAAATAAATTTCAACAAAATGAATCACATACACTTTATTACCAATCTTCATTGTGTTTATTAACAAGCATTAAAATAGTTGAGAGTTTGTCATGAAAAGAGAGCTAAGAAAAGCTCACGTTTCTTATCTTGTAAGCTGTTTTCACTGTTTTCTATTGATATTCACTGAAACCTGTGTATTTAGGCAAGTGTATTAGTCCACAAGAAAGTTGTATTCGCTTTTAAACTTTTTGTTCTTGTTTGTGTTTAAACAAACGAAATTTTTTCGTCATGAGGTTTTCAAACAAATACCAAAAATAACTTTCGTTCTTTTATCTTTGTATAAAAATAATCACTGGTGTAAAGTACGTTTAACTTAAGAAGGTAATTATAACTCAGATAATTAATTAATTAAGTATAAAACTGTTAACGCGCCTCTTAATCTTCTTCCGATTTATCTATTGGCTGTTTTTGTTATTCTTATCGAGGATTTTTTACACGTGTTAAATCGAAACGTCGTACACACCATTTTAGAAACTATTTAAAGAAAAAAATCAAAACATTGTGATACAAAATTTGTTAAGTGGTCTGTAATTATGGAGTTACTTCTTTTTACCTATACCTCAAGCCTCTTTCTTGTTATATTTAATACAATTATAGAGTTTCCTCCTTGAATTAGATAACGTGATTGATTCTTTAAAGTATTAAAGAGAATCTCTGCTGCTAAAAGAGGTCTCTCTTCATTTTGTGTTTGTATCTGTTAGTTTAAGTTACCGCTTCTTTTATCGTACTCTACAAAAGGAATCGAAATGTTCTTTTACTGCTTTCCAAACAGTTTATGAACATTTTCCATGAAACAGTGGCCTAGTCAGCAGCGTGAAATACAATAAATCTTTCAAGTGGGAGAATTTGAATAGCTTATCGAGAGGACCAGAAATATGATTTTAAAATGCTCAAGTTTAGCTCTTCAAAAGTTAACAAAGGGTCCTCGCTCCAACTAGTACTCTCTTAGACAGCTGTAACGTTTATATCCCACTTGTCCTAACGACGTTGTAATTGTACCACTGCAGGTGTGGGTACTCCAGTTTCAATGACTCGTCTTTTCTGTAACTAACAAAGCGGCGAAAAGAAGAAGCCACTTGGCCACGTGCTGCTAAAGAGAAGCTCACATTTGCTTTGTCAGCATTTCGTGCCTGTACGCTGTACATATCTCCATGTTTACTTCTGAACGCAGACACAGCTTGATATCCTGGATCAGTTATCACAAAAGATTTAATTTGGTGGAAAATCACTCACTACCTTCCATGTCTTTCCCACTTTTGCGTAAGCCAATTACAAATCTTATAAGATACCAAAGACGATGACTCGCATCAATAGAAAACGTAATAGACGTCCTCTTTTCTGTGGGCATTTATTCTTGGCAGGCGTGAAAACCGTACAGTTCCGGGTAATTTTCTGAATACTGTATATCTCTCCAGCTATTGAATAGTGTGAATCTGAGTAATAGACGTCGGAGCAATACTTCACACAATCTTCCCAGGACGCGACGCGGTTGTCGCTTGTTGCCATAGGAAATCAATGAGCTCAACATTGATTAAGCAATCTGCAGAAATATCTCTCATAAGAAAAAAAAAGAGGGGAAGGGGTGTCGTGACGAGGTAAAAAAAAAACAATAGAAGGAGACAAGAAAATCTTGTTGCGGGTCCGACTGTGGTGTCGTTGACGGCTGGTCACAAAAGAGTTTCGCCTCTTCCTGACAACTGATAAGAGAGGCCCTTTCAAATTTCTCCGCGCATGATGATTGAAAACATCCAATAGGAGATATATAAATATAGATAGAACGTGAGCAAAAACTATTGTCCTAGGACTGCTTTGTTCTGGAAAGAGCACATTAGCGCGTTTTAAGCAAAAACAAACGATAATACGTCATAACTTCGTGCCTCCCGCTAGTACAGCGGTATGTCTCCGGATTTACAATGCTAAAATCAGGATCAGGGGTTCAATTCCTCTCGCTGGGCTCAGCAAATAGCCCGATGTGGCTTTGCTACAAGAAAACACACAAACACACATAACTTTGTTAATGCTAAAGTTAAACGGAACATACTAATTTATCATGTAAACCAACATATATATATATATATATATATATATATATATATGTTTGATGTTGCAAATGTTATGAGGAAAATTTCTCTGAGTACATACCTTACACAAACATATAATAATTTCTAAATGATATACAATAGACACTTTGGTTTTGAATTTCATACATAGCTACACAAGGGCTATTTGCACTAGCCACCCCTAATTTAACTGTGTAATACTAGAGGAAATGCATCTAGTCATTACCACCCCCCTCCAACTCTTGGGCTATTCGTCTACCAATTGTAGTGGGATTGACCCCACATGAGGTTGAAAGGAAGGATATTTTTGGTGTGACGGGGATTCGAGCCCTTGACCATAAGATTAGAAGTCGAGTACCCTAACCATCTGGTTATGCCAGGCCTAACCTCTAATTTAGATGTTTTTGAAACTCACCAAAAATTTCGAAATGTCTACGTCAAGCTAAATATATGCATAAACTAAAACGTAAAATGATCTGAAAAAGTAGAATTCAGGCGAGCCCTCGTGACATTCGAAGTATTATTATATGCATAATTATTTTAGACAACAATATCAAGTTATATTTTTGTTGTTCAGTGACACAGGCGATCTGAGGGTTACGAGAAGACAACTGGCTTTTATGTATGTGTTATATATATAACGCCCTGAATACTGACGGAAGTAATATTGTTGCTATATATTTTATTATTTTAAAACGTTAATTCCAAATATGATGTATTTATCTCATTCGATTGTTTCCTGATGTAAGTCCTACATTTCATAGTTTACCTCGCGTTGCGTAAAAAAACAAAAAAGCAAACGCTATTCGCTCTTTGTTACTTGAAGTAGTAGTAGCCAAGTCCTACTATTCGACTAGAAAAGTGTAGTCCAAGAACTTGTATTGGGTGCTATTAGTTAGCTGTCTTCTTTACAGACTGTCAACTGAAAGTGAGGAACGATTATGAACAGATAGATATTTTGTAGCTTTGAGTGAAATATCTAAACAAACTCTGCATGGTTATCTTTTTTGCCTTACGTTGTCGGCAAGCAAAAGAAACATGATTACAGGAATCTCAGGTAAGGGTTGTTTCAATACTAATCTTAGAGTCTCTTAACCATACGTTGTTGTTATTGTTTATCCGCAAAACGGTCACATCTCTGTAATTAAGTAATAATACTACGGTGTAAAAAACTAATCCGAAGTCATATCGTAAGTTTTTATCACAAATACCAACAATAGTTCTAATCATTGTTCAATTTCAGCCAACGAAGATATTTGTTACTTCCCACGTTATTGCTGATTCGTTAAGAAGCAGAAGATGGTTTATTAACAATGAGTGCAATTTGTTTTCAAAATGATAGAGTGTGAGTTTGTTTTAGATCTTTCGAATTTGATCTTTTGCAAAGCGCCCAAACTACAAAATATGGTTTTGTGACAACGGAACGGAAACCATAAATACCCGAATTCACTGCCAGCACACACTAACCACTAAACCATGCCCGGCTCCTGAAGAAATCAAAACCAGCAAGAGATCCAGAAAACAGATTGACAGATGAAAATATCAGCGATAGAAAGAAAAGGAAACCGGTCTGAATAAATACAAAATATAATAATTGTAATAGAAATAACAAGCATTTTATGTGGAAGCAATGTTAAAAGAGCAACAAATTTGGAAAATAATAATCTTAATATTGGAAGGTTCAAATATAAAGAAAAATAAAATAGTCTGCTAGAGGGAAAAAGTTTTCTTTAATACTTACCGAACCTAAGAAAAAAAACACATTTTTTCCTATTTTGAATGCAGGTGTTATTATATTTTTTACTATTTATATTTTGTACTTTTTATTTGAATTTTTCTTTTTTTTTTGGTACTGTCATTATTACTTTCCACCTTCTATTTCTCCAAATCTCTTTAAGGTCGCCCCCCAGTGGCTCAGCGGTATGTCTGTGTACTTATAACGCAAAAAACCAGGTTTCGATACCCGTAGTGGGCAGAGCACAGATAGCCCCTTGTGTAGGTTTGTGCTTAATTCAAAACAACAACAACAACTCTCTAAAGTCTCGTACTCGTGTTTACTACTGCGATCACAGCTTTCCTGTTCGCTTCTGATTATTGTTCGTACGTCTTTTTTGATTTTTCTAATAATTTATTGCGTGAGAATCTCGCTGCTAATGGACAATAATTAATCTCCTTGTGACATAGAAACACCAGAGATAATACAGTCCTTACTAGTTGTCTTGCAGGCTAATAAAGAAAAATGTTTTTTACAAAGTCTAAGTACATGGTGAATAAAAACGATTTTGATACATAATAACGAACATACATACTTTTGAACAAAGTAGGTGCAGCATATGAAAATACAGATAAGTGTATGCACATACACACCAGTGTATACTAGACTCAGGTATATGAATGAAGAACAACATCCAATTTCTCTATCTCTACCAGTTTATCATCTGAAAGTTCTTATTCTTAAATATCAACTTACTTCTATTACTTTTGCCTAAATGAACAGATATAATCGAATGTGATGATGATGACGTATGTGATGACTGTGCTTGATATGACTTACAATGATGTGACTTACATTCTGTACCTCGTAATAGGAACCTATTTCTGAAATTTATTTTCCTTTAAATTCCCACGGATAAAAAATATTAAAGCAAGATATTTCAGAAGTCATGAAATTTCTGATAAAATCACATCCACTGCAATTTCTAAAATCAAGAACATTTCTTGTTAATAACCAGTTGTTACATGTGCAATCCAGGACGGTTCAGAGTATGGTGATAAACATCTCTGAATGACCAGTGTTTCAGCATTTGTCAATGACCTGTTTATTGACATTTTTCCACGACCTGTGTGTAAACGAATTTGAATAACCTGAGTATCGACGTCTTTGAATGACATGCGTATCGAAGGTTTCTTGTGATCTGTATGTAAATGAATTTCAACGATTTAACTACTGGCCACTTTGAATGATCGATGTATCCGTATTTTTCAAAATCATGTGTAAGCCCAATCGTTGTAATTTATGTTAATTGTATGTAACGACCTATTATCAATAACAAAAGTTGTTTCAGCGTAAACGCAGCAACATTTTCCATTATTTTCAAAACGCTATATACAGTTCCTTTTTTCGAATCGTGTAATAATCGTTTAACTTATAGCGCCAGGGAGTTCCTGAGGATTTACAAAAATATATCCACACACACACATTTCGATCAGAGAAATATCTTTTTACTCATATATATACATATATTGAAATAAAATCAGAAGCTATAATAATATCCAAATGCTTTTAAAGTAGTTGAACACAAGCCCAAAACCTAGAGAAATGTCCATAAAATTAGAAGGTTAGATATAATTACAGAATCTGCAGAAATATGTTGAAATATTGAACTTGAAAATCATTACACAAAGGTTTACACAAAATTTCAGACAAAGATTAACAAACAAGCATATTGGAAAAACAAAAGAGATACAAAATCTGAGAAATGTATAATTATAATACAGTAGATTGTCCAAAACAAGTTTTTAACAGTATTCTAACTTTTTTATTGTTCACTGATATTCAGAGATGCAACATTCGTACATCAAAGGTACATAAAAATGTATCTTAAGCCTATATTACACATAGATCATGTCATGTTTAGAATTATAATACTAATACATTAGAGCTGTAAAACTAAAATAAATTACAAGTGGGATTTCAACCCGTTGTTCACAAATGTTAATTATTATAATACTAATTCACCGTACTATATAAAGATATTACAAAAATTGAACACAAGATACCAAGAGGATTTGAACTTATATTATTATGCATGATTGTTTAGAATGAATAGTAACACTTTGGGTCTCACTCTGGACAAGTAAAATCGAGTACAACTTTTCTACTAGCTCTCATCCTGCTACCATCCTGCATAACATAATTGGCATGTCTGTAAAGTGCTACCATTGATGTTCCCAGGTTTAACATATGTAAAATATTTGAGTTTATTTGCTTTAACTGTTGTTACTTATATCTGATATTGCATTAATAAGTGTACGTAAACATTACTCATTAATTTAGAAAACACCAAAATAAAAACGCTCAAATAACTAAAAGCAATCCACACCTTAGGCCAAGGTTTCTTCTAACTGACGTCAGCAATCTGGAGAAATAGAAAATATGGCATCACCACTCGTCTCGCCACGTCAAGAATTATGATCAGAGCAACAAAACATTATTATTGTAACGTTTGAAGACTGGTTTCCATACTGAGTAACGTTTGCCTTGTGAGAACACAATGTAATAATACACAAGGTTGCACAATGATATGATATTAACTGAAAACAGATTCCTAAAGAGAATTGGACCCATATTTTGAATCATTGAGGTTTCGAATTAGAACACAAGTTGACCAGAGCTACATAACTATATTAGAATAAGTAAAAAAGGTTCCTAACGGAATTCTAATTCTATTTTGTAATTCATAGTACTATTATACTAATCGAATATATTACACAACGACATTAGATGAAATGAAAGCAGTGCCCTAACAGACTCGAACCTACTTTCCTTACTTACAAGTGTTTTTAATACTAATGCATAAGAGTTACACAAAATGATTTCAAAGATTGAAAAAAAGATCTCTAACAGGATTCAAACTCCCTTCCTTAATCATAGAAGTTTAAACTTAGAATAGTAATTGATCAGATTACACAACTGCATTAAAATAATTGGAAACAAGAACTTAATAGCATTCGAATAATTTTTCTTTTTATAACACTCTTCAGAGTTATCTAACAATATGAAGTTCAAACAGGGTTATAACTGGATTTCAGCATTTTTTTGTACTCAAAGTAAGAGTTTCAACTGAAACAAAAACATTTTTGTCGTTCTTTACTGTGGTTTGATAATAAGCAAAACTTGTAAAGAATTTTAACGGTTATTCTGTTTAAAAAGTATATACTATTAATGTTTGTCCTTGCTGGAAATTTCTGGACTTAAATGTCACCCAGTTGTTTTCATTTTAGAACAACAATAAAATAACTTCGTTTTGACCGAAGAAACTGAGAAGTACAGATGCAATGTGCAAAACGACGTTTGTTGTTCACAGTGCAACAGGTTTATTGACAGTCTACATTAACTGAAATACTAAAATACAATCGTGTTTTTTTTGGGGATTTGTTTTGACAGTTTCACGTGAACGAATTGTCTAACGCGGGTATCGACTCCCGAAGTTTAGCGCCATAAGCTCTTAAGGTGACGCTGAGCCATCGAGTTACCCTAAAATGAAAACTTAAGTGTTATGTACTGTCAGATATTACGTCAAAACTATGAAAGAAAAAAAGTACAATGAAACAAAGCATAAACTCTCCATAAAGTCCGACAACTCAGTATATGTGCTAAGATCCATACTAACATTTAAAATATATTTGATTCTGCAATCCTTCTCCGTGCATGACAGCACTCGGAAGTTTAGTGTTGTAACTCTGTAAATATCTAGAAAATGTGATGCTGATAAAGACAAGTATATATTTAAAACAGAGGTGGCTTCTCTGCAGCAACGTGCAGCAGGTGACGTGAAGCAAACATTTGAAGCATGCATGTCATTCAGAAAATACCAAATAATGCATAAATGTTTTTGGATTTTTTTGCATACCTGAAATGTTATTAAAATGCATTTATTAATATTCATTATTTCATTTAATTTGTATTGCTTTTTGCTTTGACTATTTAAACACCCGTTATTACTGTGAACATTGATTTGAAATGTTTATTTAAGTCAGTAGGAACTTTCTCAAAATTCAAAACCTAAAGCTATAATAGGTGCTAAAAAGTTTAGCCACTTCAGATCTTAAAAAATAATATAGGAGAGCAAACGAGAAATTAACACAATTGAAATGGGTTGTTCGCTAGACAAATAGACGTACAATCGAATACATATATATATATATATATATAGGATTTGTGGAGAGAAACAGATGGAGAGATGAATAAATGGATCGTCAGAAATATGAGATTTTTTGTGATTATATAGTCTTTGCTAACTACTTTTAAGTACAAGCACAAAAAAGTTATGATCCCTCTTAGAAGTCGACTCAAACGTTTTTAAGAGATCCATAGATAAGCAATTTAGAATCATGAGTAACCATGATTATGGGAAGAGTTTCAGGTTGGAATTGAGCATGGAATTTCACTGTTTTTACTTTAACTCAGCTGATACTGGGAGTCTTACTTAGAACATAGCCAGAAGTGGCTGCACCTGATGTTTTATATATGTGTTCATGCAAGAAGTCTAGGAAGATAAAAACTCGTTGGAGAAGTATAAAGCACGTTCCGAAGATAATTATACCTCGCTTAACTACTCAAGATATATGAATTCAAAAAGGTGGGGTCAGTCTAACGAACATCGAAATGGTGGGGAACAAAACAGCATTTCAAATAATTGGATTTTATGTTGATGTTTAAAACAAGTGCTGTGACTCCACCTCCTCCCCGACCATTCTCTGTTTTGAAGATTGATGATGTCACAGAGAAATTAACTTTCGCCAAGAAAAAAAAAAGATTGACATTCGCGAAGATAAGAAATGTAAATGGCCAGAAGTTATGTCTGTGTTATCTCGTTTCATTTGATATGATCTTTGAATTTTGTTTTGAAATTGAATATAATTTCAATGTCAGAGCAAGCTAAGTTAAGTTATTATAATCCTTAAAATAACAATAATTATTTAAGAGTGAGTAAATTCGTTTGACAGTTCACGAGAGAGATTACGTTTAAAAAACTCGAAATAGTTAACACTCCTACGAAAAAGTGGGGCCTAATAGGCCCCAGAGCAACTTGAAAGGTTATTAATATTAGGCTAATAAATTTGTATTTAAATGAAATTGCCATTGCATTTGATTTCATTTCATTAAATAACATTTAAATTTCATTTAAATACAAAATTATTAGCCTAATATTAATAACTTTTCAAGTTGCTCTGGGGCCTATTAGGCCCCACTTTTCGTAGGAGTGTTAAACAGAATTTTCATTCGTCCACTCAAAAACCAATACTGCATATTGATTAAAAGACTGTGAGTGTAGAGCTATCTAATCAACTCTAGATCTCTTAATTCTTTAATCATATCGCAAAAATTCCTTGACACATGACCAGATACTCCAACAATTTCCTTTATTATCCAATAACACAAACATTCAATTATCCCTATCACAAAGTATTTTAACAGACTTTCTGTTGAGAAAATGTGTCCCCAAATTTTATTTCACATACTTTAAATAATTTTATTAACTGACTCGTGTCAGAGGAACTGTGTCGAAGAACGTCCGTGTCACGAGATTTTTTCATATTTTTTTATCTCGCTCATCGTGGATAGGTCGTGGCTACTTTTCATCATGCAGGCCTTGAAATGTCCAACTGTAATACTATTTCTTCCCTTTAACAAATTTTGGCTGACATTTGCATCGGTTGTTCGTTTCACGTGACTCTAATTATTTTGAATGTTCACCTTAATTCCTATTTATGAAAATAGATAAAGATCCGTAACTTGTCTTCTTCTCACACCAACCCTAAAAGTTAAACATACTTTGCACATACTTAGTGTTGATTTTGTTTTACAAAATTTATGACTTGCGCTTACAGGGCATATTTTTGGAGACGGTAACTTCACGCTAGCCCCTACTCCTAGAGACTCTGGTCCGTATGAAATTTGTCGCACGTTTAATTCTAATTTCGTGCTATTTGTGTCCAAGTTTCAAAACTTGGATTGCAGTACAACTAGACATAGCACTAGTTGTATGGATGGCATAACTTCACGCCAGTTCTCCAGTAACTGTAGCACACTTGGACCTTGGGTCACATTTAGTGCTGATTTTGAGCTGTACTGCGCCAAAAATTCTAGAATTTGAGCTTCACTAAATTCAGACTTGCATTGCAAACTTAGTACGGGGGTAACTTCACGTCAGCTCTTCACTGATTCAAATCCACATGAAACTTGACACACATTTAATTACTGAAGCTGAAAAGAAGAAAATTAAAAAAAAACAAGGATAAGATTTATTTTCCCCTTTTACCACACCTAAAATTACCACAAATGTGTATAGCCCACATTATATATGTATTTGTATCTTTCTATCAAATTGCATGGAAATTGGCCAAAATACGTCAGAGAAATTGACCAAGAATCCCAAAATTACGCTTTTTGCAAACTCTTATTCCAAAAAAGACTGGAAATTGACAAATTCAACTTTTATGTCAATGTGTTGGGCACGTGAAAATTTACATGTGTCAATTTTCATCATGATTGCTGTAAATATAACCGCAAAGGAACCACTGATACATACATTATTATTAAACTTTTACCACCTTTTCTAAAGGTGGCGTACATATAATATTAATACAGCAGAATATTATGTCTTACTCTCACGACTTTCACAAACAGAGAAATAGAGTCAATTAGTTGCTATTGCTGTTTGCAACTTGATATTCCTATTGATACTGAAATGTATTGTTTGAATATTGTGTTTTTTGGGTTTTAAATTAATTTTCTTTCTTTGTATTTTTTCTCTGATTCCATTATTATTGATTGAGTAATATTTATGATATAGTGGTGAAATATATTCATTTATATTCGTGTGAAGGTCTGGCTTAGCACTTGTTTATTACTTGTGTTTTGCCAAATTCTGGAATTTACGGCATGAAATCAGCACTAAATATGTATCAATTTTCATATGGACAAGGGTCAGTGTGGAAGGTTTTTCTGAAGTAATAAAGATTGTCTCGTAAGTCTAGTTGCAGTCAAGCACAACTTCTTGAATTTGCTTGACATAATAGCAATAAACTGGCACTAAATATGCGGAAAGCATGATTAGTTTTAAGTGGTAACCTAACATTTAAAACCTCTTCAACTGCACTGGCTACCCACTTGTGACGCCACAATTAAAAACACCACATATTAGACCATAGAATATTGTGATTATTTCACCAGCCATTTACATCATGCCCTATCAGTTATCTCTTGTTTTGTAACTTACACGCTCTAATGTTCACTATATTATACATCAGTGTATGTGTGTGCAGTGCCCTTCTCGTCTAGCTTGTTTCTATAAATGTTGGCCACTTTCCTTACCATAAGTGATACAAAGGACATTATTATACACGTGACGGCTCTAACACAATAACAATTACTGTAAGCTGCGGAGTCTTACCTGAGCCATATGTTCCCTACGGAGTTGTTAATGAGCTAAATACGATGAATACCACTGACAATGAGTTACTCTCCAGCTGTTGCATTCAAGCGTCCTCAGTTTCATTAACCGATTGTTCAGTACGTGAAGTTTTGTGTTAAACAAAAATTTGACCATCGTGATAACTCAATTACCTGTACTTAATCTGTCACTAGCCATTGGGCAATGTGTATAACGTTTCACACGGCTTTATATTTGGATCTTCTATGCAACGTCTCTGATGGACGTAACTAACAGAAGTTCATAATTCCCAATGCATCACTTGAATCATTAGCTTATTTGCCCTGTTGTCTGAAAATCTACTATAATTGTTTTATTCTACTTTAATTGATACCAACATAAGTCACGGGATACTTTAAAGTCAGAATTGTTTTAAAATGTATTTTAACGATAACAGTATTAATTCTTCAGAAGTTGTTTCTGAACAATTCGCTATCGTGTTTTATTTCGACAGCTTATTTCTTCCCATCTTTTTATTTCAATTTATTCTTAGAGTTGATTTTTATTTCACTTACACTGTTTGTTTCTTCGTATCTCTGTCTTTCCTTACCATTAAGTTTTGTTGCACTTATATAATGTCATTCTTACTACCTATCTTACAAGTTGTTCTTACAGTGGCGTTTAGTTTCACTTCCACAGCGTGTTTCTTCCCATCTCTGCCTTTTAAATTGATCTTATGGTTTACCTTTTGTTGCACTCTTTAGTTTGTTCGTTTAACGACATTTACTTTCATGCTTTGAATAATTCGTTTTAGCGTACCTTAAATTCATCCAGTTGCTTTAGAAATAAACAAATTTATTAAAATATAGTTAAAGCTAAGTTCCAAAAATTTGTTTAGAAAGTACTAATAGAATAACTAAATAGAAAATTTATCCATTAAATAAAAAACGTCATTGCCATATTAAACTAAGGACAGCGTTTTATACCTAAACCATCATGTCATTTCTCATTTTACCTGAGCTAATATAATCACTCCTTCTGTCTTTCTTTGATTTTTTTGTTTGACTCCTCCCCCAAATACGATATGTACAAATCCCACTTATAGAAATAATTTTAAGGCTAGCAACTGTTAGGTTCTTTATATTTATTATATTTTATTTAGGACTTTACGCCTGAACTTTCTTGTCTAGTGTTTCTAAAGATAAACTATATTGTAACTATTTAATGTCTGAAATTACTGTTACCTTAACAGCATGAAGCCAACATATAATGTTGTCGGAACTACTTGAATGCGTAACATTCTTTGATGGGAGTCGTGACAGAAATAGGTGAAGCGTACATGTGAAATATCATGCACAAAGAAGCAAGCCGTGAATATACACTAGAACCTTCTCTATAATAATAAATACGTTTGGTTTTGGTTTCGATAAGATAGACATTCACTGTTTTTTCTACCTATAACAAATTTCCGTTTTAGTTCTACTTAGACTACATATAAGCAAAAACTTTTAAATAAAACAATTTGTTTGATTTCAAAACACTACTTAAATTAAATAAGTTTATTAAACCGAATGAGTAGTCTGTATTTCACATGATTCGATTCTCTAACAGTGACATTAAAACCTTATAAACATTCTACTAATAAAATAACAAGAGTAATCAAATTTGTGACAAAATAAACAAACACATTACACTTTATTTCACACAAAATAAAGAGTTGGGTAAATGAAAGGATGGACGAATGGATAGACAAACATAAGGTCAGATAAAATGTTATGTCTCTGTCGCACAAATTGCGCAAAACACTAGCTTTGAATCCACGGGAAAATCCCCAGTAAATTAAAAATAGAAGAAATGTTTCTAAAAAACTGTATTTTTTATTTCTCTTCCCCTACCCCCCGCTCACCTCTATTTATTTGATTCTCGAATTTCGCGCAAAGCTACTCGAAGTAATGAATTAAAGAATAGGAAACTAGTCAACAGCATATATCACAAGCTATTGTACTACTCTTTTACTAACGAAAAGTTGGGTTGACTATCTACTTATACCGTAAAGAGGATGTTTGTGGGAACCTTGGTTCGCGTATCTAACTATACTATCAAGTGGCTACTTGTGAACCATCTATAAATTTTTCTACCTCAACAAATCCTTTAAATGTAGAACTTAGCTACAAAGTTGTCGAAAGTACATTAACAAACACCATCTTAAGAAAAAATAGCTACATGATTGTTACAGTTGGATGTTCATATCTCAGCTAAGCAGTACTCTGAGTTATAGTGAAGTCACACAGATTAGCAGGTGAAAACGAGTTTCTAACCTCTTGACATTCTCACATTACAGTGAACGATAAATTCTAAATCTGAAAATTCTAACTTTTATCCCACCCGACCTTAATCCAAGCAAAATACAAACTCCTCTGACTATCACACTAATTCACTTATTTTGAGCACGTAGGATGAATTACTGATAAAATGATTACCATCTCGAAAGTGAAATAATGTAGTGAATATTTTTGTGATTTATATGTCTGTGTATTTAAATAAAAGGCAAATAAAATTAAGTACATTAATTTCATAATGATGTTATTATATACAAGACACATTACAATGCAAAGAATTCAGCAATAAAAAATGTAACAAAGCCGAATAATTTGGTACAATTATTAATGGTTAAGCCAACAGTTTTTGGATTTTACAGTTTCATCTTTAAAAATCACTCATCAAAATATTTATGTAAGTCTTCATAGCAAAGAACCCCAGGAAGCTTGCAATACATAAACGCTGGTTCTGGGTCAGGTGTTCTAGTAACTAACATACACCCAAAATCTTGTTCTTCCAAAACCACTAGTTAGAGTATTCTGATAACAAACACACATAATATCGTTTCGCAAAACCAATTGCCTCAGGTATTCCTGTAGCCAACATTCATAATGGTGTTTCACAATAAAGCCAAAACAAATATTCCTGAAGCCTTGTCCTGCGATAGTCTAGTAAGAGTCATTAGGAATTTTTTTGCTGCTATTTAGTCCCTAGGAGCAGAATAATTGACATACCTAGAACCCTGTCACTTGATATGTTCTTACTATATAGTGTAACCTAATACATGATATTTTTTCGTGTGTTTAAAACCCTGTCTCTCATGTGACTCTTTTTTTTTTGCTATATTCAAACTCTACTACTGGATACACTTTGGTATGTTTAAATATTATCAACCCCTACCAAGTGATACACTTTGATATCTTTAAAACTCTATTAAGTATACTTTGGTATGCTTATAACAATTTCACGTAACATATATTTTGCTATATTTAACCAGTATATAATTGCATACAACATCTTCACATGTTTGAAATTTATCATGTGACATTTTTTACAAAATGTGTAAAAGCCTGTCACGTGACTTTCTAATACAAATATTACAACACTGTCACATTACATACTTGCCGATACAATCAAGGTTTGGTTGAATCAAATGTCTCTTAACAACAATCAAAGCACGTGTCAGCTTCTTGATTCACTACTTCGTCCTGATCTAATTAGCCACATGACACTAAAAGGAAAAAATATCTTCCCGTACTTTTACTATTTTTTAAGTGAAACACATATTTTTTTTTGTTGAGCAGTTTGTAAGATAGCTACACGGTTCATTATAGTATAGCTTTAAGTGGTTTACCCAGCTTAGCTGACTAATTTCTTAGGCCCTTAGTGGAAATTAGGAAGAGTGGGAGAGAAAAAAAGGCTTTTTTTCGGAACCCGAAACATGTCTTTTTTTTTATAAAACACGGTCGTTGTGACTAAATGAGATTGAAACTGAGAAGAATATTACAACGATAATACACAAAAGAACGCCTATAAAAACAGTTTAAATTAAATAGCATCAAATATTCTCTAGTTCTTGGTCGTAAATGAAATACTTTTATCGTTTTTTTTATATGACTGATTCTTTCTTCAAGGACATTTAGTTAGGCAGACAAAAGCTCTGTCATAATAATAATGAAGACAGCGCCCTCTTTTGATCCATATTTTTGAAGAGCAAACATAACAGTGAAAATAAGATAACAGCATAAAAACAAACAAACCTGAATTAATTTGGGGGAAGAAAAATCAGAAACAGTTGAAATAATGTGTATTTTTAGGCGTAAAATCGAATTAAGTATATTCTAAACAATTGTATACAAACGTACCAAGAAACAGTCATAACTGAAACATTGTACTGCTACAACAGAAGCACGACCACCACCAGTCTATGTACAATCATTAATAAATATGTTTTATACATATTTATTACTAACGTAATTGATGCAAAATAATAATAACTAACAATGCAAAGTAACTTTATTAATGCATATTTCTAGGTTGATTTTTAAGAAAATTGTTGAAAAATAATGATTAATTAGTCATGATTGTTAAACCAACGATTGTATTAACACTAACGAAAAAATTATATTTGACGAAAATTAAAACTGACAGATTGACACTAATGAAAAGCAAATCACAACGATACTGACTAAAAAGATTATAGTGACGGTAACTATAAAAGATAACTGACCATGTTAAATTCTTGTCGAACTAACTGAAATTTAGGAAACGTTTCACTTTCACTTATCGTGCAATAACAAATTGCAACGTTTCAGATATGACAAAATTATACACCAACTAACTTGAATATTAGCATATGTGTTAAAAGAGGACTTATGAAGTTAACCCCTTTCAGCAAATAAACATTTTATTTGTCTTAAAAGCACTCAAAGTGAGAATTTTTACAGTGAAGTTCTTCTTTTAGCAACTTCACTATTATTATTAATGTTAATAATTCCAAAGTAAGGAGTCAACGAAACTTATATTATTTTCCTTAGCAAATTAAATTGTAATCAATTTAAAATATAGTGACAGAATCATAAATTTTAAAATTTAATTTCACACGACACTTTTAGATATTCGCCCTCTGATGGCACATAAGAGTATTATTGAAGCAATTTGTTGTAGTAATTTCAAAGAATCAACAGGTGTTAAAACTAAAAATTAATTTATATTTACTTAAATGTATCTTATAAAAATGAATGAAGTGTTGAAGAAACGTTTATAAACATTGTAACTAACTAAAAACATCAAGTAAGTTGAAAACTGATACACCATCTTGTTGATACACGATAAAATCTATAAGTAAAACTGCGAGCAAACGATAGTCAAGCCTCCATCATCTGTTAGCAAAATATATGTTGTTAGTCAGTTAAGTTTATATCTTGCAAGTAGTTTCTCTTAGATTTCTCTTTATAATTGTTGAGGGATGGAGTTAACAAACTCTAGCATTAACCTGAAAGAGACGGCTTTGGCGAACTCAAGTGTTATGCAAATCGACTTAATTTCAGAATATATTTAACAACTCTTATGTCAATTTCAACGGAATAATCGATCTTAAATTATTTAAATTTAAGCCAGTGAAGTGAAAACTAATGCTTACAGCATTCTACAGTTTGTTGTTTAGTTAACCTTCTACTCAATAGTTAGTATCACGGAGTTGAATCCTTTGAGTTAAGGGTTTCTCTTTCAGAAAAAATACTATCTTGATTCATAGATTACTTTTTGAAATGAAAATTTTAATATCTTTCATACACCCATTTTGTGCTACAAACAAATAGAAGGATGTTTTTAATCCTAATGGAAAGTGTTAGTTTTAACTTTCTATAAAATATGTCATTATCTTTTTCTCAGTGCATCTAAACTTATCTTCATTGGTGTACCTTTTAACTCCCTTCCTCTGTCGTATGGCATCCTTCAATTATCATAGTCAGTTGCATTTTCTCTGAAACATTTTATCATACATAATCTCTGGAGCATGTCGTTAACCGTTTCCCCTGTTATCTACTTCCTAGCTCGTCAAATTATTTCATAGAATACAGTGTATCTGGTTTACATGATGTACAAACCTAACAACCTGATTTTGGAGCAAGAATCAGGAGTCAACTGGTGTTTCATCATGTTTAAACTCTGATAGTTATGTTTCCTTAACTTTTTTCATAGTTTATTTTGTTGGTGACTTCATTATGCCATCTTCGACAAAATGGCAGTAAAGTAAAACCAATGTAATTTTACAAACTGAGAATGAACATACAGGTTGGTGTTTCACTGGGAAACTTGTTCTTCTCACCCTGTTTTGCTTATGACATTCGCTTTCATTTACTTGTAAAATATTAAGTATAACAACAAAAAAATAAAATAAAATTTTAATGGAAAGTAGGGATTTTTGATTATTCATAGGATTGCTATAAGAAGTATCCAAAACAAAATAAATGTTACAATAAAAAGTGCATTAACAAGTAAAGTGATACTAGTTGGTTGTATTTAAAAGCAATTTTCAATCCCTACGTTGTTTGGCAATGTAATCCGTGTAGCTAAATAAAGCAGTCTACAGATAAGTGTGTACGATGGTGCCAAAATAAGGATTATTTTTTTATAAAATTGTGATTGCGATTCTAATTCTTGTTTGTTTATTTTTTTATTTTATAGCTAGATATAGAAAGTGTGAAGTGCCTATCCATCGATATGTATCGCCATCTGTTGGGTTGAATAGGGGTTAAAAGTTATTCAAGTGTGTACATGGTATGTTTACAATTTACAAAATATCGGTATACGTTTATCAAAGTATCAAAAGTGGATACCAACAGACAAGTCAAGTAAGCTGTAGAAATCTTCTAGCGATTGTCTAAGCCTTCTGTGGGTTAGCTCCGTTGACAGGATCAGGTAGATAGGTAGCAGAGAAAAAGTTGCTGTTTTAGAAATTTTTAATCGTAAAGAAAGAAAAAAGAACAAATAGCACATGGTTCAAAGATTCGAGAAGTATTTAAGTTACAAAAGTGCTAAGGGAAGTAACATACGAATAAAAAATAGTAATAATTAATAAGTAATAATTAAACTAAATGAAAATAATAAAAAAGTAGAACATGATTACAGCGAACTATGTAACGAACTGAATTCAGTAAGAGAATGAAGTCGTGCATCAAGTAATATTATTCAAAGAGATACAACAATAAAAGATATGGATATTTAATAAATAGTGAAGAAAGATTGAAAGGAAATCAAACAAACAAGTGAATATGAAGGTAATTATGGGTGACTTAAGTGATCACACTAGTGAAGATAAAGAGTGCGTACATTAAAAACGATGTTATAAAAATGAATTTCCAATACGAAAACTCTTTGTTTGTTTCTTTGTGATTAAGCTCGAGGCTACATGAAGGCTTATCTGCGTTAAGCCCACTACCTGTATCGAACGTCGCTGTGCCACTGTGGAGCTAGCATCATGCTGGCTTGTTTTGAAATTCGCGCAAAGCTACATGAGGGCTATCTGCACTAATTGTCCCTAATTTAGCAGTGTACGACTAGAGAGAAGACATGCTTGGTGTGAGGGGGATTCGAGCCCATGAACCTCAGATTACGAGTCGAGTGCCTTAACCACCTGGCCATGCCGGGCCTAACTACTATCAGAAAATGTAGACCAAGTATAAGTGAAAGTGGAGAAATGGAGAGAATAAAGTTAAAAGAAAGTGAACCCTTTGGAATGACTGTAGTACAGCGGTAAGTCTGCGGATTTACAACGCTAAAATCAGGGGTTCGACTCTCCTCGGTGAGCTCAGCAGATAGCTTGATGTGGCTTTGCTATAAGAAAACACACACACACACTCTAATTTAAAAAGCAAAAGTATTTCCAAACATTATTTTTACGTCACAGTGGAGGGAGCAGATATGAGTCTAAGTAGGTAGATGTGAATAGTTATTAAAGTGTCTACCTGTGGATTTTTAATGTCATTATTTCTTATATAGGAGATACGCTTATGTGAATTTTCTTCTAACCGGCGACCTGTTTTATTAATGTATAGTAGGCAACGTTTTTACACATCACACACACTGTATCAGCAGGCTTCTTGAAATGCAGGAACGATTTGTTACTTATTTTTATTATTATTGTCTTTTTATGCTGTTTTTCTTAGCTCGTTTGTAGCTATTTGATCTTTCTTCTTCCACCTTAACTTTTCTATTAACGGTTTTTTTTTCTCAGTGAGAACCTGGTGAAAGGTTGTTACCCGAAACATTGTTTTTGTGATCACCAATAAAGCAAAATATTATAATCATGTCTTTGGACTCTTGCAGCACGTCAGACGAAAACATGGACGTGCACACACGGCAAAGCAGTCCACTCGATTGATTACTGAGGTTTTCAAACTGTTTATTTGCCTTTAAACTTGGTTAAAATATTTGGGCCAGCCCGTTGTCTAAATTTTAAACTTTTGTAAGACCATTCAAAATATTCCCATAGTACTTCCAGTTCTGGCCATGATATTTAAACATTTAACTAGAGGTAATCCTCAATAACCGCGGTATTTGAAATTATTTTAGGTAGAATTAGAGTAAAGTAATATATGAGACCTTTTATTTTTCCCTTTTTATTAGCTCTATTCCTATGCGTTAGCAATACCAAGCGTAGGGCACGCGTATACCCGATTCCATTTTTTCGATGAAATTTATTTAGGCAAGATTAAAACAAATTAATCTATGAGATCTTGGACGCGGTCAAATACATCAGTCGAAAGGGTTTGACCTCCTGAATCCAAAACCATAGTTAGATCTCAAATTGGTCAAGAGGAGACGGACCTATGAGCTAAAGGTTTGCACTTGAAACTAAAAAACAAACAAACAAACTCAAATCTATTCTATGAACGGCTATGTTGTGGTTAAAATCTCTTCACGAATTTCGAGGACTGCGGGAATCTGGAAGACATCATCCACCAAACTTAAGGAGTATATATTTTAAACCTCAACTTGAAAGACCAAAAAAAATATTCTTTTTTTCAGATATCTTCCGTCAATTTTGTGTACGGAAACTGTATAAAAAGATGTGTTACGTGTTATACTTTATTTTTGACGAGTTTCCGAGTTATTATGTTACTTACGTTAACGTATTACTATTTCAAATAACTGAAAATTTGAATTTGAACTTAGAAGTTAATAAAAATGTTAATATGTATCAAATCTATAATTATTTACAGAGAGGATTGATACACATAATTTCTCTTTTT